>NC_069504.1:729845996-730068496 GCF_027579735.1 Bombina bombina
TTAAGATTTATGTCTTTCTGGGCAATGTGTCTTGTTAGCATAGCTCCAAAATAACAATCTCAATCAAACTGCTAAGTTACTCTCTAAAACATTGCAACAATTTGCAGAGTGTACGCATAATGACGTGAAAATGTGAAATGATGTCGTTCCCACATCTACCCAGGAAAAACACATGATACTTGTCCAAAAAAGCTGCACTGTTGTTACTAGGCAATTTTCTTCCAAGGACAAGATGAACACGACCATCTCGGAGCATTAGCTCCAACATTTATGACCTGTCAATCTAAACTATATTGTGCTTGTTGCAAATGCCCAATTCGCACAAACGCATCCATATCATTCAGTTGCTCATATGCCAGCTTAAATTTATGTGTCTAAATGGGCAGTTTAACTCACCCCAGATGGGACTCAAACCCACAATCCCTGGCTTAGGAGGCCAGTGCCTTATCCATTAGGCCACTGGGGCTTGCCTATGTGACATGTTTTTATTTGTAGATATGAGTAGATATTAGGAGTGACGTAATTCAGTGAATTAGGACTGCATTATAAATCCACGAATACATATAAAGCCATGCAACTGTAAGGAAAATAGCTGCTCCAGGTGAGGCTCGAACTCACAACCTCGGCATTGCTCACCAGTTACTGTTGTATAAGTACCGCGCGCTAACCTATTGCGCCACTGGAGCTTTGCTTGCAGACCAAAAGTAAAGCCTACAGCTTGACCTATTGTTACCCTAATGAAATGTGGAAATGTGGAAATGTGGAAATGTGATCCATACACACACTTGTCGATGAATCCGGAAGATGAGTTAGTGAACCGAGAATTGTAACATAAGAGTAAAATTGGACAAACTGCCAACAATTAGTTATTGTTGATGGCCAGAGGAGCTGTTTGACCCTAGCTTGCTACACAGACTGTATGTAACGTTTGCAAAAACCCTAATGCCTCATTTCAGTGACTCATTACGGCAAGTGTGCATGCCGATACCTAGGGATAGAGCAGGGATTTTTTTTTAAGATTTATGTCTTTCTGGGCAATGTGTCTTGTTAGCATAGCTCCAAAATAACAATCTCAATCAAACTGCTAAGTTACTCTCTAAAACATTGCAACAATTTGCAGAGTGTACGCATAATGACGTGAAAATGTGAAATGATGTCATTCCCACATCTACCCAGGAAAAACACATGATACTTGTCCAAAAAAGCTGCACTGTTGTTACTAGGCAATTTTCTTCCAAGGACAAGATGAACACGACCATCTCGGAGCATTAGCTCCAACATTTAAGACCTGTCAATCTAAACTCCATTGTGCTTGTTGCAAATGCCCAATACGCACGAATGCATCCATACGCTTGTATATCATTCAGGTGCTCATATGGCAGCTTAAATTTATGTGTCTAAAAAGGTGGTGAAACTCTCCCCCAGATGGGACTTGAACCCACTATCCCTGGCTTAGGAGGCCAGTGCCTTATCCATTAGGCCACTGGGGTTTGCCTATGTGACATGTTTTTATTTGTAGATATAAGTAGATATTAGGAGTGACGTAATTCAGTGAATTAGGACTGCATTATAAATCCACGAATACAGGCAATATAAAGCCACGCAACTGTAAGGAAAAGACCTGCTCCAGGTGAGGCTTGAACTCACAACCTCGGCATTGCTCACCAGTTACAATCCCTGGCTTAGGAGGCCAGTGCCTTATCCATTAGGCCACTGGGGCTTGCCTATGTGACATGTTTTTATTTGTAGATATAAGTAGATATTAGGAGTGACGTAATTCAGTGAATTAGGACAGCATTATAAATCCACGAATACAGGCAATATAAAGCCACACAACTGTAAGGAAAAGAGCTGCTCCAGGTGAGGCTTGAACTTACAACCTCAGCATTGCTCACCAGTTACTGTCGTATAAGCACCGCGCGCTAACCGATTGAGCCACTGGAGCTTTGCTTGCAGACCAAGAGAAAAGCTGAGCTCGACCTATTGTTACCCTAATGAAATGTGGTAATATGATCCATACACACACTTGTCGATGAATCCGGAAGATGAGTTAGTGAACCGAGAATTGTAACATAAGAGTAAAATTGGACAAACTGAAAAAAATTAGTTATTGTTGATGGCCAGAGGAGCTGTTTGACCCTAGCTTGCTACACAGACTGTATGTCACGGTTGCAAAAACCCTAATGCCTCATTTCAGTGACTCATTACGGCAAGTGTGCACGTGGATACCTAGGGATAGAGCAGGGATTTTTTTTTAAGATTTATGTCTTTCTGGGCAATGTGTCTTGTTAGCATAGCTCCAAAATAACAATCTCAATCAAACTGCTAAGTTACTCTCTAAAACATTGCAACAATTTGCAGAGTGTACGCATAATGACGTGAAAATGTGAAATGATGTCGTTCCCACATCTACCCAGGAAAAACACATGATACTTGTCCAAAAAAGCTGCACTGTTGTTACTAGGCAATTTTCTTCCAAGGACAAGATGAACACGACCATCTCGGAGCATTAGCTCCAACATTTATGACCTGTCAATCTAAACTCCATTGTGCTTGTTGCAAATGCCCAATACGCACGAACGCATCCATACACTTGCTTATCATTCAGTTGCTCATATGGCAGCTTAAATTTATGTGTCTAAAAGGGCAGTGTAACTCAAACCAGATGGGACTCAAACCAACAATCCCTGGCTTAGGAGGCCAGTAAGGAAAAGAGCTGCTCCCCGATGAGGCTCGAACTCACAACCTCAGCATTGCTCACCAGTTACTGTCGTATAAGTACCGCGTGCTAACCGATTGCGCCACTGAAACTTTGCTTGCAGACCAAGAGTAAAGCCTACAGCTTGACCTATTGTTAACCTAATGAAATGTGGTAATATGATCTTGGAATTGGACAAACTGCCAACAATTAGTTATTGTTGATGGCCAGAGGAGCTTTTTGACCCTAGCTTGCTACACAGACTGTATGTCACTGTTGCAAAAACCCTAATGCCTCATTTTAGTGACTCATTACGGCAAGTGTGCACGCGTATACCTAGGGATAGAGCAGGGATTTTTTTTTAAGATTTATGTCTTTCTGGGCAATGTGTCTTGTTAGCATAGCTCCAAAATAGCAATCTCAATCAAACTGCTAAGTTACTCTCTAAAACATTGCAACAATTTGCCGAGTGTACGCATAATGACGTGAAAATGTGAAATGATGTCGTTCCCACATCTACCCAGGAAAAACACATGATATGATTATGATTGCAGTGTGACAGAAATTCATCAAAATCTGAGTCAGCTACAGGGTATCTCACTATTAGAAGCAGGTCATCTATGTAACGAACTAATAACTCAATCTTATTCTGCCATGGATTTATAGGAGTATAGATATAGGTCAATTCCCACCATGCAACATATATATTTGCGATGGAGGACGCAAAATTTGTGCCCTCCTTCGCAAATATATATGTTGCATGTTGGGAATTGACCTATATCTATACTCCTATGAATCCATGGCAGAATAAGATTGAGTATAATAATAATAATAGTGAGATACCCTGTAGCTGACTCAGATTTTGATGAATTTCTGTCATACTGCAATCATAATGAGTTGGGACTTTCATTTACGGGGGCTTTCAGTGAGGAGCAGGTCAACTATCTTGATCTTAATATCAGCTTTGAGAACATGCATATAGTTACCAAAACATATCGTAAACCCACAGCGGGCAACACAATTTTACATGCTTCTTCCCATCACCCTGCTCATCTTATCAAGTCTATCCCGAAGTCCCAATTTCTTAGAGTTAGAAGAGACACCGAGTGATTTTATTTATGACCAACAAGCAAGTGAACTTAGGGATAGACTTGTAAAACGAGGGTATAAACATAATATCCTTGAATCTTGTCAGGTATCAATAAGAGAAATCAAGCCAGCATCCAGTCGTAAGAGGACACACAACAATAATGATTTTGCAGATTCAGTAGTTTTTTCTACAGAATACAACCAACAATATGATGAAATTGTAGGGATTCTAAAGAAGCATCTGCATATTTTGAAGGCAGATTAGACCCTGTACCCTTATACCAGCCACTGTAAATTCGTTTCTAAGAAATCTAGGACCCTGTCACAAATTTTATCACCTAGTCAAATTACATGTAGCTCCCAAACAAATAGAGGAACATGGCTTAAAAAAGTAGGCACATTTAAATGTGGACATACAATTTGCTATACATGCCCCAATGTCAGAACAGGACACCATTTCTGTAGTCATACTACAAGTGACATTTATGATATAAATTTTTATGCAAATTGTGGTTCTCAATTTGTAGTCTATCTTTTAACATGCAAACTTTGTAATTGTCAATATTTTTGCAAAACGACCAGAATACTCAGGACCAGATACAGTGAACACGTAAGAGATGTTAAAATCTATAATAAAGATTCTGCAGTTGCTAATCATTTTAATAATCATCACCTAACTTATATAGCCAGTCTTTCTGTTCAAATTATAGATATGGCTGTAGTGCCAATCAGAGGAGGAAATAGGGCCAAAATCTTAGAGAAGAAGGAACTTTATTGGATCCTTAAATTAAAGACCCTTGCCCCCCAAGGCATGAATAGAGAATGCGGTATAGATTATTTTATTGATAATTAATATTAACAAATTTAGTTCTCTATTATTAAATTAGGTATTTGTTCCTTTTAATAACTGTAGAATTGTTCACTTTATATTGACATATTGACATATTGACATCACTATTTAAGTCTTGATTTAATTGAAAATATATTCTCTTTACTTATTGATATCATACTCTATCTTCATCTACAAGGTTTCATATGTGATTATATATAGTTGAAATTTGTTTTTGTTTTGTTTCTCTTAGTTTTTTCGGTATTCAGTTTCTATATATTTATTATTCATATATTTACTATTGTAGTATCAGCTTGACTTCTATCTAAACATTTAATATAAGGAGTTATATTATCTGGCATAAAAATGATCTTATAATGTCTATCATTAAGTGTATTTGCTCTCTATCTAAAACCTTTAACATATTGTATGAAATGCCTGTACATCTAGTCTTGTGCGCAGCTTGCTCACATCTATTTAATTATTCATCTTGCCTTTTGGGATTCTACCCGTGTATCTAATTCACATTGCAGTCTGTTTTTAACCTTTTTTTCTCCTTATGACTGTGAGGCAAGGCAATAGTTAAATCTATGACTCTCACTGCATAAATAGATGAGGTTTCTCACAGAGTCCCTCATCTATGAGTAAGCGCCTGTAGGGGGCGCAAAACATGTAAGATTACCTGCTCTGTTTTTACTGCCATGTCTGATGTGTACCTTTTTAACTTTGTCTAATAAATTTTCAGTTTTATCATAAGTTCTGGATTGAGAGCCTGCCGATTTTTTCCATTTTCTTACCTATGGCAATCTGATCCCTTGCTCACCGGCTACGGCTCTCCGTGCATGTAGTTGCTCTGTTTGTTTGGGACTCCTTTCCATACCGCTTTGCTTCGCGGTTTGGTATCTAGACTGACTTCCGGTTTATCGGGTGACCGGCCGGCTGCGTTTACTGTTTGTTTTCCTTAATTTTAAATGATTTAGTTGAACAATATGGTTGTAAAATAACTCGATATCTGAGCTGACATTGATCGTATTCTCAGATTAGTCAGATCTTAACTTGGGAGCGTGACTCTAGTAGCAACAGACTTAGACCAGAGGTCTTGTATGTTCTGGCTTCTTACTAATAACCCTAATTCTAACCCTGAAGCTTTCTATATAGTCACTTCGAACTGATAGTACTATTTTATTTACTACAATTTTTCTAAATGCAGAAAGGGGACTATATGGAATATTTACTGTTATCGTAATTTATAAAGAGATTACTAGGTACTTAACATCTACACACACAGCTGACAATCAGCAGCAAATTACAGACTGCAAATCACTGAATGCTTAAGCTGTGGTAAGACTTGTTTGCAAACTAATGCAGGCAGTAGTGATGTCACGAATAGTTCCCCGGCGAATAGTTCCCGGCGAACATAGCATGTTCACATTTGCCGCGAACGGCGAACATATGCAATGTTCGGTCCGCCCCCTATTCCTCATCATTGAGTAAATTTTGACCCTGTACCTCACAGTCAGAAGACACATTCAAGCCAATCAGCAGCAGACCCTCCCTCCCAGACCCTCCCACCTCCTGGACAGCATCCATTTTAGATTCATTTGGAAGCTGCATTCTTAGTGAGAGGAGGGACAGTGTAGCTGCTGCTTGTTTAATAGGGAAATCGATAGCTAGGCTAGTGTATTCAGTGTCCACTACAGTCCTGAAGGACTCATCTGATCTCTGCTGTAAGGACAGCACCCCAAAAAGCCCTTTTTAGGGCTAGAACATCAGTCTGCTTTTTTTTTTTTCCAGTGTAATCTAATTGCAGTTGCCTGCCTGCCAGCGTGTGTGTCAGGCTCACAGCGTATACTGTGCCCACTTGCCCAGTGCCACCACTCATATCTGGTGTAACAGTAGTGTACATTTAAAAAAAACAACACTTTTTTGACTGTGAAATAATAGCAGACAGCTGCCAGTACCCAAGATGGCCGCCAATAAGGCAGATGGGGAGGGTTAGAGAGCTGTTTTGGGGGGGATCAGGGAGGTTTGGGGCTAAGGGGGGATGCTACACCACAGCATATGTAAATATGCTTAAAAAAAATTAAAACGCTGTTTGGGAGGGATCAGGGGGTCTGATGTGTCAGGTGGGAGGCTGATCTCTACACTAAAGCTAAAATTAACCCTGCAAGCTCCCTACAAACTACCTAATTAACCCCTTCACTGCTAGCCATAATACACGTGTGATGCGCAGCAGCATTTAGCGGCCTTCTAATTACCAGAAAGCAACGTCAAAGTCATATATGTCTGCTATTTCTGAACAAAGGGGATCCCAGAGAAGCATTTACAACCATTTGTGGCATAATTGCACAAGCTGTTTGTAAATAATTTCTGTGAGAAACCTAAAATTGCGAAAAAATTTAAGTTTTTTTAAATTTGATCGCATTTGGCGGTGAAATGGTGGCATGAAATATACCAAAATGGGCCTAGATCAATACTTTGGGTTGTCTACTACACTACACTTAAGCTAAAATTAACTCTACAAGCTGCCTACATCCTCCCTAATTAACCCCTTCACTGCTGGGCATAAAACACGTGTGGTGCGCAGTGGCATTTAGCAGCCTTCTAATTACCAAAAAGCAACGCCAAAGCCATATAAGTCTGCTATAATGTCATTTCTGGCACACAGTGTTGGGGCAAGGGTCCATCTGACCACTGATACCTGGTCTGCAAAGCATGGTCAGGGCAGGTATATCACCTACACTGCGCACTGTGAAGCGGGCATAACCCTTACACTACCTGATCGATACAACATCATACCTGATGTTTTAAAGCACGTTATTCCAAACTATTTAGGAATGTTAGGTGATTTATGCCCTTTATGGATTAAAACCAGACTCTGCATCAACTATGTAATTTTCCATGGGAGTTTTGCCATGGATCCCCCTCCGGCATGCCACAGTCCAGGTGTTAGTCCCCTTGAAACAACTTTTCCATCACTATTGTGGCCAGAAAGAGTCCCTGTGGGTTTTAAAATTCGCCTGCCTATTGAAGTCTATGGCGGTTCACCCGGTTCGCCGGTTCGTGAAGTGCGGAAGTTTGCGTTCGCCGTTCGCGAACCCAAAATTTTATGTTCGCAACATCACTAGCAGGCAGCCATTAAATATTAGCAAATGTTGTAATTTATCTGAAAAACGGATGTTTTGTTATCGCCAGTTCTGAAACAAGAACATAAATTCACCTAACCCTACACTGCTATATCACTATAGAAACAATTCTAGGTGAGATTTAGTGAAGTTATTAATACAGCTTCAGTGCACATTTTAATAATATGGCGAATATTTAACATAAGCATTTGCTGTAATTTATAGGCAACCTCTTATGACCATACGATCATTGTAACAATTACATGGCTTAACAGGCGTTACTAAATAAAGTAACGAAGTTGCAATAAAATAACTAAGGTACAATATAAGCTGCTTTAGCACCTATAACGCCTAAGATATTAGTTCTTGGAGCACACGTAATACAGTTACTATATATATTACTTCTATATACAGCGATATTACTCTTGTCATATTCCTTTCCATTTGCTGAATCTGATGCAGCGGCTGTCATAGATTATAACAACATTTGTCGTTAGGCAAACTCTATACATAATCGGTAATCTGGTAATTTAGGACCGGTCAAATAGGCTTTACATTAGTTAGCCTTAAAGGGACAGTATACACTCATTTTCATATAACTGCATGTAATAGACACTACTATAAAGAATAAAATGCACAGATACTGATATAAAAATCCAGTATAAAACTGTTTAAAAACTTACTTAGAAACTCTCAGTTTAGCTCTGTTAAAAAGGCAGTTGGAAAGCTCACTGCAAGTGGGAAATAAGAAACTCCCCCCCCCCTCCCCCTTCTTTTGCATATGAAAAGACCCTTTACACAAACAGGAGCAAGCTGGAGAAGGTAGCTGACAGTATTCACATAAAACTTTGGGGCTTGGTTAGGAGTCTGAAAATCAGAGCAATGTTATTTAAAAATGAGCAAAACTATACATTTAAAAAAAAAAAAAAAACTTTATGGGCTATATAAATAGATCATCTACAAAACATTTATGCAAAGAAAAAATGAGTGTATAATGTCCCTTTAATTTCTATTATAGACAATTTTTGGACATTAAGTCTCTGACCACAAGCGGAAGTATTTCCAATCAAACAAATTGTCAGATGTACGGTACTATTTAAGGAGACATCACAATAATCTCCACTTGCTACTTTAGAAGTAACTAGGGGGTACTCTTTTCACCATATAATTATTGTAAAACCTACCAGAATAAATACTAAGTTGTTGTTACTAGATTTTACTGTTTGCACCAAACACTGCTATAGTGTCTAATTAAACAGCTTCATACGTTTTAAAGCTATTAACTAATAGAAACCGGATCAAACATAGACAAGCTTAGTGTATCCCAAAGTACAACTGACTAGTTTATACCATAATTTATCCTGGTTCAAATTAATTCCAGGGAAGTTTATAATGAACATCCAAATAGTTCTCTAGTTGTTTTTAAAGAGTGCCCATTTTTAACTATATCTATTAAAGTTTGATGTTTTAATGACTTGTATTTTTTCTCACACACACCACGCTATACCTATAATAATTATTATAGGATTAGAGTGCTGCAGGTGTACCCCTTTTTTTGCAACTGTTTTTTGTTGTATATGTAAATAAGTATTCATATGTACACAGAACCTACGGGCTACAATTACAGTCTATAAGGCCAGTTGTATATTATTATTAGCCCATCCCAGTATATTACTAATTAGTAGTGCCATCACTTCTTGTCTCTTTTTCCTAATGGACTAAAGACATACATATTTTTTTTTATTTATGTATTATTTTGTGGTCTGTTGACACTGTAAACGTGTACCTACTCTCAAGTAGCTTATATATGTACTGTATACGTAACCAAGACATACTGTTTTATTTATATACACAAACTCCAAGGGCTGATCTTTGTTATAAAATCCTATAGATTTGATTGTAACTGAAGGATTTGAGAGTCTACATTATCAGGTGACAGAATGTGGCTGCTTATGTAAAAGGGATGCAACAATTTATTAAATTAATTACTAATCTTTTTTAAGTCACCCTCTCAGTCTTTAAATGTGGATGATCTTATGAGCTGATAAGTCTGAAGGTTCCAGGCAGTGAAACTTACAGTGGGTATTGAAAAGAATCACCCCCCTTGAAAATAATCACATTTTGTTGTTTTACAGCCTGAAATGAAGACAGACACAGTTTTTTTTTATCCAGTTATAATTACTCAGTACAACTTATAACACCCAAGTGAAAGATATTACACCAACATGTCAGGCAAAAATAAAGATAATTCAAAAACAGAATCACTGAGTTGCAAAAGGATCACCCCTCCTAAAAATACTTGTAAACTCAATTAGGTGTAGCTAATCCCCTTCTCAATAGCTCACACAAAGCCATATGACCTTCAACTGTGATCAGCTGTGGGCATATTAATTAGCTCAGCATGGAAAGAGCTTTCCTGGAGCATTTTAGTACCTGGGAGTGCAACTGAAGCAAACAATTAACTATGGGTGGCAAAGCACTGTCAAAAGATCTCCGGGATAATGTTGTGGACAGGCACAAGTCAGGAGATGGATACAAGAAAATATCAAAGGCTTTATCAAAGCCTAGAAGCACAGTGGAGTCTATTATAAAGAAGTGGAAGGTATTTGGTACAACACAGACCCTCTCTGGATCAAGACATCACTCCAAACTGGATGAAAGAGCCAGGAAGAAACTGGTCAGAGAAGCTACCAATAGGCCCACAGCAACTCTGAAGCAGTTGCAGGAATTTATGACAAAGGGTTGTCATTGTGTGCATGTAACAACAATATCACAAATTCTCCACAAATGTGGCTTGTATGGGAGGGTTGCGAGTAAAACAGCACTCCTCAAGAAAGGCCACATGCAGTCACGACTGAGCTATTCCATAACACACCTAGGAGATTCTGAGGCCACATGGAAAAAGCTGTTATGGTTAGATGAGACTAACATTGAATTATGAGAAAGTATGGGTGGTGTGATAGCTCTAATTGATCAGTATGCCATACCCAAATGTTCACACTAATCTTTCTAAATGTGAACTGATCAAAATGAGTGAATAAGGTTAGGGCAAGAGCTCAAAAGACTGAGCTAAATTTGATAAATTAAATAAAAAATGAGTGAGAATATCAAGTATATATAAAATGTATGAAGACAAATTTATTCAGCTCATATGAGACTAAGGAGCCAAATTATCCCCAGTTTCCGAGCAAATCTTCAGGCTTGCTGGAAACAGTAGTTATGAAGCAACAGTCTAAAGACTGCTGCTCCATAACTGGTCCGCCTGCTCTGAGGCCGTGGACATCAATCCTCCCGATCCTATATGATCGGACTGATTGACACCCCCTACTAGTGGATGATTGGCTGTGAATCTGCAGGGGGCGGCATTGCACAAGCAGTTCACAAGAACTGCTTGTGTAATGATAAATGCAGACCGCATATGCAGTCAACATTTATCGATGTGTGGCGGACATGATACGCTACATTGTATCATGTCCGCTCGCACTTTGATAAATTGACTCCCAAATATGGTGTGAATAGAGAATTAATATGTTTTCTGTAAAAATACACAAGATGCCAGCATCAGAAAATATAATACATGTATAAGAACAAATATTATTATAAAAATATATTAGCGATCTAAAAAACAATAATAGTATTCCTAGTTCGTTGAAAACAGCAAAATACTACATATGCAAAATTACTAAATGTTAAAAAATATTGAAATGAAAAGTAAAAAAATAGTCACCTAGATTGCAAGTTGTGCGTTCGTGTTTTAACGCAAAAAAAAATGGTAATTTCAGCGTTAAAACAGCACCGCAGCCATTACAAGTCTTGTTGGTATAGCTGTACAGCAAGCCTTTTAGCCAGCAACGCAACGTCTGTCCTGAACATGTAAAAATTACGTTTTTTTATGGGAATTCCATAGCGCAGCCATTACAAGTTTTGCATGAGGCTAAAAAGCTAGTGTTGCAGCCTATACCGGCAAGATCCGTACCGCCATCTAAGAGCAGTAGTTATGAGTTTTACACAACAAAACTGTTACATAAAACTCATAACTTAAGTGTTACAAAGTAAACTAACACCCATAAACTACCTATTAACCCCTAAACCCTGATTTGAACAGCCAATAGAATTTCAGAAGCTCTCATCCGAATGGCTAATTTGAATTTGCAAAATCAAATCAGCCAATAGGAATGCAAAGGACGCCATTTTGAATCACGTCCCTTGCATTGAATATTCAGTATACGGCGGGGACCGCATGAAGAAAATGCTCCGCGCTGGATGTATTCAGGATGGACGCTGCCAGGATGAAGATAGAAGATGCCGCCTGGATGAAGATGGAGCCACCGGGATGAAGATGGGGCCACCGGGATGAAGCTGGAGCCGCCGGGATGAAGATCCTTCAAGCGGGACTTCAGCAACTGTGAGTGGATCTTCGGGGGTTAGTGTTAGGAATTTTTAAACTTTTTTGGGTGTTTGCGTTTTTTTTAGTTTGGGGTTTCTGCTTTTCATAAAAGAGCTAAATGCCCTTTTCAGGGCAATGTAAAAGTGCTAAATGCCCTTTTAAGGTCAATGCCGATACAAATGCCCTTTTCAGGGCAATGGGTAGCTTAGGGTTTTTTTAGATAGTTTTTTTATTTTGTGGGTTAGGGGGGGTGGGGGTTTGTAATGTTGGTGGGTCTTTGTATTTTTTTTTTCAAGTAAAAGAGCTGTTTAAATTAGGGCAATGCCCTAAAAAAAGCCCTTTTAAGGGCTATTGGTAGTTTATTCTAGATTAGGTATTTTATTTTGGGGTAGGTTTTCTTTTTAAATGGGTATAAGAATAGGAATATTTTTTATTATTTTAGATAATTTGTTTGTTATTTTGTGTAATGTATTTTTTTCGTTTTGGGTGGGTTTTTATTTTTAGATTAGGGCTTGGGCATTTCAAAAGAGCTGAATGCCCTTTTAAGGGCAGGAAAAAGAGCTAAATTCCCATTTAAGGGCAATGCCCATACAAATGCCATTTTCAGGGCAATGGGTAGATTAGGTTTCACTTTATTTTTATTTTGTGGGTTTGGGGGGTGGGGGTTTGTATACTGTTAGGGGGTGTTTGTTTTGTTTGGTTTTGTAGCAAAAGAACTTTAGGTCAATGCCCTACAAAAGGTCATTTTATCCCCTTAACGACACGAGTCGTACAGGGTACGTCACACACAACCTGGTCTTTAAAGACCAGCGACGTACCCTGTACGACTTTGGGGATTAAAGCGGCTGGAAGCGATCCTGATCGCTTCCAGCCGCTTTACGGTTATTGCTGTGATGCCTCGATATCGAGGCATCCTGCAATAACATTTTTCCCCTATCCGATGCAGAGAGAGCCACTCTGTGGCCCTCTCTGCACCGGCATCGATGGCCGCAATCGTTGGTGGGTGGGAGCTGACCGTGGGAGGAGGGTAGGCAGCCATCAATGAAAAACTGAAGAGAGAGGGGGGTGGGATCGAGGGCGGGGTTGTCGGGAGCGCGCACAGGAGCGCACATGTGCACGGGGGGGCGGCGGGTGGGCGCGTGCATGGGGAGGGAGCGGGTGGGAACCGCTACACTACAGCAAAAACATTTTATATGAGTGGCAGTAAGGGGGGATAAAATCCCTAACAAAAGTAAATCTAAGGGATCTGGGAGCGGGTGGGGGATTGGTCTGTGGTGGGGGGAAGCTACACTACAGAAAGGTAGAGGTGGAGGGTTAGAGAGCTGTTTGGGGGGGGATCAGGGAGGTTGGGGGCTAAGGGGTATCCTACACAGCTGCATATGTAAATATGCTATACAATTTTTTAAATATACCTTTTATTTTAGTACTGGCAGACTTTCTGCCAGTACTTAAGATGGCGGGGACAATTGTGGGATGGGGGAGGGAAGAGAGCTGTTTGGGAGGGATCCTGGGGTGTGATGTGTCAGGTGGGAGGCTGATCTCTACACTAAAGGTAAAATTAACCCTGCAAGCTCCCTGCAAACGACCTAATTAACCCCTGCACTGCTGGGCCATAATACACGTGTGGTGCGCAGCGGCATTTAGCAGCCTTATAATTACCAAAAAGCAATGCCAAAGCCATATATGTCTGCTATTTCTGAACAAAGGGGATCCCAGAGAAGCATTTACAATCATTTATGCCATACTTGCAAAAGTTGTTTGTAAATAATTTCAGTGAGAAACCTAAAATTGTGAAAAATTTTACGTTTTTTTTTATTTGATCGCATTTAGCGGTGAAATGGTAGCATGAAATATACCAAGATGGGCCTAGATCAATACTTGGGGTTGTCTACTACACTACACTAAAGCTAAAATTAACCCTAGATGCTCCCTACATGCTCCCTAATTAACCCCTTCACTGCTGGGCATAATACACGTGTGATGCGCAGTGGCATTTAGCGGCCTTCTAATTACCAAAAAGCAACGCCAAAGTTATATATGTCTGCTATTTCTGCACAAAGGGGATCCCAGAGAAGCATTTACAACCATTTATGCCATAATTGCACAAGTTGTTTGTAAATAATTTCAGTGAGAAACCTAAAGTTTGAGAAAATATTTGGGAAAAAGTGAACAATTTTTTTTATTTGATTGCATTTGGTGGTGAAATGGTGGCATGAAATATACCAAAATGGGCCTAGATCAATACTTTGGAATGTCTTCTAAAAAAATATATATACATGTCAAGGGTTAATCATGGATTCCTGAAAGATATCAGTGTTCCAATGTAACTAGCGCTAATTTTGAAAAAAAGTGGTTTGGAAATAGCAAAGTGCTACTTGTATTTATGGCCCTATAACTTGCAAAAAAAAACAAAAAACATGTAAAAATTGGGTATTTCTAAACTCAGGACAAAATTTAGAAACTATTTAGCATGTGTGTTTTTTGGTGATTGTAGATGTGTAACAGATTGTGGGGGTCAAAGTTAGAAAAAGTGTGTTTTTTTCAATTTTTTCCTAATATTTTATCATGTTTTTTAAAGTAAATGATAAGATATGATGACAATAATGGTATCTTTAGAAAGTCCATTGAATGGCGAGAAAAACGGTATATAATATGTATGGGTACAGTAAATGAGTAAGAGGAAAATTACAGCTAAACACAAACACCGCAGAAATTTAAAAATAGCCCTGGTCCTTCAGGGAAAGAAATTGAAAAATGGCCTTGGTCCTTAAGGGGTTAAGGGCCCACAAAAGGCCCTTTTAAGGGCCCTTAGTAGTTTATTCTAGATTAGTCTTTTTTATTTTGGGGTATTTTTAAAGGATATTAGAATAGTAATAATTTTTATTGTTTTAGATAATTTCGTTTATTATTTTTTGTAATGGTAGCTTTTTATTTTTAGTAATTTTAGTATTTGTTATTTTTTGTAATGGTAGGTTTTATAATTTATTGTAATGTTAGGTTAGAATGTAAGGCAGCTTAGGTTTTATTTCACAGGTAAGTTTGTATTTATTTTAACTAGGTAGTTAGTAAATAGTTAATAACTATTTACTAACTAGTCTACCTAGATAAAAATAAATACAAACTTACCTGGGAAATAAAAATAAAACCTAAGCTAGCTACAATATAACTATTAGTTATATTGTAGCTAGCTTAGGTTTTATTTCACAGGTAAGTATGTATTTAGTTTTAAAGAGGTATCATTTAGTTAATAATTGTAAGTATAATGTAGCTCTATTTTAATTATGTTAAAGTTAGGGGGTGTTAGGGTTAGGGTTACGTTAGGGTAAGGGTTAGGTTTAGGGGTTAATATAGTTTAATTTAGGTTGTTGCAATGTGGGGGGGCTGGCGGTTTTGGGGTTAATATGTTTATTTAGTGGTAGTGATGTGGGAGGCCAGAGATTTAGGGGTTAATAACTTTATTTAGTGGCTGCAATGTCGGGGAACGGCGGAATAGGGGTTAATAGATTTATTATAGTGTAGGCGATGTTCGGGTGCAGGGGAATAGGGGTTAATAACTTTAGCATAGTGGTGGCGATATTGGGAGAGGCAGATTAGTGGTTAATAGCTTTATTTAGGTGGCGGCGATATCGGGAGCGTCAGATTAGGGGTTAATAATATTAACATGTAGGTATCGGCGATGTCGGGGGCAGCAGATTAGGGGTGTTTAGACTCTGGGTTTATGTTAGGGTGTTAGGTTTAAAAGTTATTTTTTTCCCCCCATAGACATCAATGGGGCTGCGTTACGAGCTTTTCTTTCCGCAATCGCAGGTATTAGGCTTTTTCTGACCCGCTCTCCCCATTGATGTCTATGGGGGAAGCGTGCACGAGCATGTCAAAACAGCTCTTGGATTGTTAGCGGTATGGAGCTCAACGCAGCCATATCACACGCACATGACGGCTGTTTGAAAACTTGTAATGGCTGCGCTATAGAGGGTTAAATAACGCAACTTTTGTTGCATTCGTTAATTTCCCTATAGTGCGCATAACTCGTAATCTAGGTGAGTGTTTGTTAAAGCCATACTCCGAGATTACGAGTTTTGCACTATGGAGGGTGCGAAACGAACGCAACAAAAGTTGCATTATTTCACCCCCCCCCATAGCGCTGCTATTACAAGTTTCTGAAAAGCCTCCTTGTGCTTGCGATATGGTGGCGTTAAAGGGACATGAAACCTAAAAATGTTCTTTCATGATTCAGATAGAGAATACAATTTTAAACAACTTTCTAATTTACTCCTGTTATCTAATTTGTTTTATTTCTCTTGGTATCATTTGTTGAAGGAGCAGCAATGCACTAATGGTTTCTAACTGAACACATGGGAGAGACAATCACAATCGATATATATAAGCGGCCACCGATCAACAGCTAGAGTCTAGGTTCTCTGCTGCTCCTGAGCTTGCCTAGATAAACATTTCAGCAAAGGATAACAAGAGAAGGAAGCAAATTAAATAATAGAAGAATAAATTGGAAAGCTGTTTAAAATTGTATTCTCTATCTGAATCATGAAAGAAAAATTTGGGGTTTCATGCACCTTTAAGCTCCATACCGCACAAAATCCAAGGACTGAGAATACGTGTTCGTGCACACTTTCCCCATAGACATCAATGGGGAGAGAGTGTTAGAAAAAACACCTAAAGTACAGAATGAAAAGCTCCGTAACGCAACCTCATTGATGTCTATAGTGAAAAAAAGTTAAGTTAAAATCTAACACCCTAACATAAACCCCAAGCGTAATCTGCCGCCCCCGACAACACTAAACCTAAATAAAGTTATTAACCCCTAATCTGCCGCCCCGACATCGCCACCACCAAAATAAAGTTATTAACCCCTAATCTGCTCCCGACATCGCAACCACTAATAAAATTTATTAACTCCTATTCCGCCCACTCCCCGACTACGCCGCCACTATAATAAATTTATTAACCCCTAAACCTCTGGCCTCCCACATCACCGCCACTAAATAAACCTATTAACCCTAAACTGCCAGCCCCCCACATCGCAAAAAACTAAATTAAACTATTAACCCCTAAACCTAACAACCCCCTAACTTTATATTAAAATTACAATATCCCTATCTTAAAATAAATAAAAACTTACCTGTGAAATTAAAAAAACCTAAGTTTAAAATAACAATTAACCTAACATAACTATTATACTAAACCAGGGTTCTTCAAACTTTTTTTCCCAAGACCCAGTGCCATGAAACCATATACCTTCGCGACCCTATTTTTATGCTTGGTCTGAAAATTTTGGAGGTAATATACAATAAGATTTTTTTTGGCAAAATGACTAAAATGTACAGAATGAAAAGCTCCGTAACGCAACCTCATTGATGTCTATAGTGAAAAAAAGTTAAGTTAAAATCTAACACCCTAACATAAACCCCAAGCGTAATCTGCCGCCCCCGACAACACTAAACCTAAATAAAGTTATTAACCCCTAATCTGCCGCCCCGACATCGCCACCACCAAAATAAAGTTATTAACCCCTAATCTGCTCCCGACATCGCAACCACTAATAAAATTTATTAACCCCTATTCCGCCCACTCCCCGACTACGCCGCCACTATAATAAATTTATTAACCCCTAAACCTCTGGCCTCCCACATCACCGCCACTAAATAAACCTATTAACCCTAAACTGCCAGCCCCCCACATCGCAAAAAACTAAATTAAACTATTAACCCCTAAACCTAACAACCCCCTAACTTTATATTAAAATTACAATATCCCTATCTTAAAATAAATAAAAACTTACCTGTGAAATTAAAAAAACCTAAGTTTAAAATAACAATTAACCTAACATAACTATTATACTAAACCAGGGTTCTTCAAACTTTTTTTCCCAAGACCCAGTGCCATGAAACCATATACCTTCGCGACCCTATTTTTATGCTTGGTCTGAAAATTTTGGAGGTAATATACAATAAGATTTTTTTTGGCAAAATGACTAAAATGTGTGCATACTTTATTCCTGATTGTAGTCAAACATGAAGGTGTTGTAAAAGGTAATAACACACACCACAGTCTCGTACAACACACAAGCCACATACATTCTCATACAACACACACACACACACTCATACAACACATAGCACACAAAATCTCATACACACATATCACACACTCATACAACACATATACACACACACTCATACAACACACACCACACACGCACACAGTGTCATACAACACACATCACATACACACTCATACAACACATACCACATACACACACTCATACAAAATATACCTGTCAGGGTGCCAGGAATCAGACTGAGGAAGTGCAAAAATAATCACACCTTTATTAATAGCAAAAAAATAATAAAAAGTCCACTAGTCAAATAACAAGCCAGGAGTCAAAACCAGAGCTGGTAGTCAGACGAGCCGAGTCAGGAGTCAAAGGGAATAGTCAGACGAGCCGGAATCAGGAACAAGGAAAACAGCAGAGTCAGGAACAAGCTAGGGATCAGGAACCAGGAAGGATGTCAGGCAGCCAGGTAATACACAGGAAATCTCACAAACAGGCCTGAGACAACGCAAAGGCAAAGCATACTGAACAGAGGCCCTTTAAATAATTAGTGATGACATCACAATTCTGAGACTGCATCCTGTCTCAGACGGATAATGCACACCAGTCTGGCCATAAAAGGAAGTGCAGGAAATGAGCAGCATCCCCCACAATGCACCATAGTCAGCAAGAGAGGTTGTACGCTCCTCTCAAATCAAGTTTAGTAAAGACCGTAGCTCCCTTGAGGCGGTCAAAGAGTTCCGTAATGAGCGGAATATGGTAAGCATTCTTAATGGTAAGACGATTAAGACCCCTATAATCGATGCATGGTCTTAACTCGCCACCCTTTTTCTTCACAAAGAAGAAACCAGCCCCTGCAGGGGAGCAGGATTTGCGGATGATCCCCTGCGGCAGAGCATTGGCAACATACTCCTCCATAGCACAATTCTCTGCAGCAGACAGAGGGTAAACCCGGCCCGAGGAGGAATGGCTCCGGGTTGCAGGTCTATGGCACAATCGTAAGACCGGTGAGGAGGCAACGTACCGGCACGCACCTTGTCAAAAACATCTAGGAACTCTTGGTACTCCTCTGGCAATTGAGATACCGAAGAAGTGCACAAGACTTTAACTGGTTTCCAAAGACAAGTGGAAATACATTGCGGGGACCACAACAAAATTTCGGACCTGCGCCAGTCGAGACTGGGATTGTGAATTTGGAGCCAGGGAAATGCGGAGAGTTTATCACCTGGAACTGGAGGGTTTCAAAATGGAGAGCCCCAACAGCCATGGACCACGGAGCATTTTCGTGAGTAATGAGTGTGGGCTGAAGGGGTCTGCCATCAAATGGCCTCAATAGCAAGCGGAACGGACTGAGGTAAAACAGGAATGGAGTGCTTTGATACAAAAGCACTGTCAATGAAATAGCCCACAGCACCGGAGTCAATAAGAGCCGTAGTGACTATGGAGGAGTCCACCCAGGAAAGGACAACAGTGACCAAAGGTTTCTCCTTAAGCGGTTCCAGGGACGAGGATAAACCACCCCGACAGGACCTTAGGTGTGAGCGTTTCCTGGCCGTGTAGGACAAGACTTCAAAAGGTGGCCCTGTAACCCACAATAGAGGCAGAGCCCCTCCCTCCTCCTAAAGGCCCTCTCCGCCGTGGAGAGACGTGTGAATCCCAACTGCATTGGCTCAGCAGTACCTGGGGACTCGGGACCAGGAGGCATGGGAGGAGAGGGAGGCATGGGTGGGAACGAACACGTAGGAGACAACGGAACAGGAGGCTTCCGCAAGCGCTCCTTGAAAGAGGGCCTCTCTCTGAGTCTGATGTCAATTAGGATAAAAAAAGACACCAATGCCTCGAGATCCTCTGGTAAATCTCTGGCAGCAACTTCGTCTTTAATCGCATCAGAGAGCCCATGAAAGAAGGAGGCAACAAGGGCTTCATTGTTCCAACCTACCTCTGCGGCAAGCATACGGAACTCAATAGCATACTGAGCAACAGATCTTGTACCTTGCTGAATGGATATGAGTCGTTTAGCAGCAGAGGAGGAGCGAGCCGGAACATCAAATACCCTTCGAAAGGAGGCCACAAATTCAGGGTAATTTGAAATCACAGGTTTATTAGTCTCCCACAAGGGATTAGCCCAGGCAAGAGCTGTGTCAGAGAGTAACGAGATGAGAAATCCCACCTTAGCTCTGTCAGAGGGAAACAGGTAAATATGAAATGCAAAGCGTGACATCACTGAAGCACTGATCTGTCACTAACCGGCATCCCACACAGAGAGGTTGCACTCAGCTTGCTGTCGTCATTCAAAGTTTCCGTTATGGGTGAGAACATTTTCTCTTAAGGGTTAGCAACTTCAGAAATGGTAAATGGAGCTGTTCCCTCTGGCTGAACAGACACCTTCCCCCACTCACATGGTAACAGAGAGAATCACAATGAGTTGTCAGTTAGGGACAGGAACTACTGAAGCAAAACCTGAAGACTTCCTTGAGTTTTTTTTGTTTTTGTTTGCTTTAAATATTTTTTGTTTGTATAATGGTTCTTCGTTTTTACAATAATTAATAACCCCCTTTTACTTTTTTCAGCTCTTCCTCTCAAATAAAGTTTAACCATGCACCTACTGTGCACGATATTAAGGCTCATGTGTGCTCCTTAAAAAAGGTTTAGAGGGAATTGTGCTTGTGAGTCGCAACCCAGTAAATATGGTGTTGCAACCCAGTAATGGGTCGCGACCTGAAGTTTGAAGAACCCTGTACTAAACTATTATACTAACATTAAAATAACTACCAATTAAAAAAACTAAATTACACATAAAAAAAAACTAACACTACTAAAAAAATTTAAGTCTAAAATTACAAAAAATAAAAAATACTAAATTACAAAAAATTACAAACCTAATTATTATTACCTAAAGCCCAAAACCCTAATCTAAAAAAAAACACCCAAAATTAAAACAAAACAAAAAACTAAAACTTAACCCTGAAGATCCACTCACAGTTTCTGAAGTCCGGACATCCATTATCATCCAGGCGGTGAGAAGTCTTCATTCAGGCGGCAAAAAGTCTTAATCCAGGCGGCGTCTTTTATCTTCATCCTGGAGGCACGGAGTGGATCCATCCTTGAAGACATCCAGCGCGGAGCGTCCTCTTCATACGGTCACCGCCGTACACTGGATCTTAAATGCAAGGGAGCCTTTTCAAAATGGCGTCCTTTGCATTCCTATTTGCTGATTTGATTCTTCAAATTCAAATCAGCCAATAGGATGAGAGCTACTGAAATCCTATTGGCTGTTTAAATCAGTTAATAGGATGAGAGCTACTGAAATTACATTGGCTGATTTGAATAGGTTATTTTCTTTTAAAGAGGTCTTGTTAGATACAGTGTATCAGATGTGTGAGAGCAGTTATCCTCCGTATGTCTGTATAGTGAAGTACACTCGCAGTCAAGTACTCTTACAGGTGATTTCAACTTTCCAGTGGAACTGTGGCTCCTTTACTGCTCGCTGTTGTGGCTTCTGTACTGCTCACTGTTGTAACAACATCTAGGGAAAACTTAATAAAGTTATGAGGAGAAGAATATGTGTGCTGTATTCAGAAGTGCTACGACAGGGTATTAAGCATAGTCATTCTCTCTCAGAACACAGAGAAAAAACACAGACTTTTACACTCAACTGCTTCAATTGCCCTCTAACTTACTACAGCTTGATTTCAGACACATTCTCTCTCAGAACACAGAGAAAAAACACAGACTTTTACACTCAACTGCTTCAATTGCCCTCTAACTTACTACAGCTTGATTTCAGACACATTCTCTCTCAGAACACAGAGAAAAAACACAGACTTTTACACTCAACTGCTTCAATTGCCCTCTAACTTACTACAGGTAGCCTTCTGGAAAACAGCCACGGTTTCCAATATCATTTGTATGCCAATGACACCCAAATCTACTTCTCTGCACCAGATCTATCTCCTTCCTTGCTAACCCGTGTCACTAACTTTCTTTCTCACATCTCTTCCTGGATGTCCTCTCACTACCTCAAGCTAAATCTCTCCAAAACTGAGCTCCTCATTTTCCCCCCCTTCTTCCAAAATCTCCACCCCCAATATCTCTATAACTGTCGACAACTCCATCATTACCCCTATCCCGCATGCCCGATGTCTTGGGGTCACATTTGACTCAGATCTTTCCTTCACTCCTCACATTCAGTCCTTGGCTACAGCCTGCCGCTTCCACCTTAAAAACATCTCTAAAATTAGACACTTCCTTACACAAGATACAACTAAGATTTTAATCCACTCTCTCATTCTTTCCCGCCTTGATTACTGCAACTCTGTCCTCTCTGGTCTCCCCACCTGCCGCCTAGCTCCTTTACAATCCATAACGAATGCCTCTGCCAGACTCATCTTCCTTACACGTCGCTCTTCATCTGCTGCGCCTCTCTGCCAATCCCTTCACTGGCTTCCTCTTGCCTCTAGGATCAAACACAAAACTCTCACTCTTACATACAAAGCCCTCAACTGCACTGCTCCCCCCTACATCTCAGACCTTGTCTCCAGATACTCTCCCTCC
Source organism: Bombina bombina (assembly GCF_027579735.1). Lineage (NCBI taxonomy): Eukaryota > Metazoa > Chordata > Amphibia > Anura > Bombinatoridae > Bombina > Bombina bombina. Next base: position 729,868,746 of record NC_069504.1, read on the forward strand.
CATCCCCTTCGTTCTACTCATGACCTCCTACTCTCCTCCTCTCTTGTCACCTCATCACACTCCCGTTTACAGGACTTCTCCAGACTGGCTCCCATCTTGTAAAACTCTCTGCCTCGCTCCACAAGACTCTCTTCTAGTTTTAAAAGCTTCAAGTGCTCCCTAAAGACTCTACTGTTCAGGGACGCATACAACCTACGCTAACCTTTAGTAATACTAGTTCCTCTCCTCCACTGAAATCCCCTGAACCCTCTTAGCATGTAAGCCTAAAAGTCCAGCTGTTTGTAGATCACCTTCTTAAGAGCTGACTACAACAGTGCAACTCTTGGCAGGGCCCTCTACCCTATAATTGTTTTGTTGTACTCCCCCTTTGTTTATAACGCTGTGGAATCTGTTGGTGCTCTACAAATAACCGATAATAATAATACTCGTTTAGTGCAAAGTATAACTTGCACCTGTCCAGCTCCTGTAGCAGATATGCCTGTGGTGTGTTAGTGATCAAAATCTAAGCATTTCAGCAGCATTACCTGCCTTTACCAAGATAATCACTAACTGAACTAATGGTTCCTTTATACCCTTAACCCCTTAACGACCAGCTTCGTACCCTGTACGTCACTGCAGTCCTGGGCTTCTCTCTGCTGCGATCTCACTAAAAATAACGAGATCGCACTATTTCTGCATGCCCCATGAGTGGGGCACTGAAGAAATAGATTTGCAGAGTTACAGATGCAGAGAGGGACACTCTGTAGCCCTCTCTGCATCGGACAGCGGTGGTGCCGATTGTTGGTGGGTGGGAGCCATCGCAGGAAGGCAGGTGGGCGGCCCATCCCTGGAGCTGTTCCAGTAATGCCAGGGATTTAAGTTCCGGTCATGCCCAGGAGCGCGTGAGGAGGCGGGAGTGTGCGTGCATGTGCACATACCCGCTTCAGATCACATTAGGTGATCAAGTATAAGGGAAGGTAGGAGAGGGAGGGGGGAATAAAGAAAAAATGAAGGTTGGGAAAGGGATCTGAGCGGGAGGGGGCTATGGAGGGAGCCAACCTAAATGATAGGAATTAAAAAGGATGGGGTAAAAAAAAAAAAAAAGCCCAATTTTATTTCAAAGTGGGTTCTGGCAGACAGCTGCCAGTACCCAAGAAAGCGGCAATTAGGTAGAGGGGGAGGGTTAAAGAGCTGTTTGGGGGGATCAGGGAGGTTGGGGGCTAAGGGGGGATCAAACACTGCAAAATAACATGAAAAAATAAAATATAAAAAAGAAAAAGCCTTTAATTTTAGTATTGGAAGACTTTCTGCCAGTACTTAAGATGGCGGTGACAATTGTGAGGTGGGGGAGGGCAGAGACCTGTTTGAGGGGGGTCAGGGAGGGATCAGGGGGTGGGATGCATCAGGTGGGAGACGTATCTCTACACCAAAGCTAAAATTAACCCTACAAGCTACCTAATTAACCCCTTCACTGCTGGGCATAATACAAGTGTGGTGAGCACCGGCAATTAGCGGCCATCTAATTACAAAAAAGCAATGCCAAAGCCATATTTGTCTGCTGTTTCTGAACAAAGGGATCCCAGAAAAGCATTTATAACCATTTTTGCCAAAATAGCACAAGATGTTTGTAAATAATTTCAGTGAGAAACCTAAAGTTAGTGAAAAAGTTAAGTTTTTTTTTTTATTTGGTCTCATTTGGCGGTAATATGGTGGCATGAAATATACCAAAATGGGCCTAAATCAATACTTTGGGTAGTCTACTAAACTACAATAAAGCTAAAATTAACCCTACAAGCTACCTAATTAACCCCTTCACTGCTGGGCATAATACAAGTGTGGTGCACCGCGACATTTAGCGGCCTTCTAATTACCAAAAAGTAACGCCAAAGCCATAAATGTCTGCTGTTTCTGAACAAAGGGGATCCCAGAGAAGCATTTTCAACCATTGTTGGCATAATTGCACAAGCTGTTTGTAAATCATTTCAATGAGAAACCTAAAGTTTGTGAAAAGGTTAAAAGTTATATATGCATACAAAGAGAGAAGAGCTCTACCAGGAACAAACAACAGGTCATCAGTTCTATGGGATTTACCACCCAGGAGCAGCCTCTTTTTTTTAGACCAGTGTGCTTTTCACAGAGGACAACTTTCCTGAAGTATATCAGTCTGATCCCGCCAAGTAAGGTCAGTCCATCCCCGAAATACCGGGCAATTCTCCTCTAACATGGAACATTAGCGCTGCGGAATCTGTTGGCGCTCTACAAATAACCGATAATAATAATAATAATAACATGACAACCCCAGACAAACTTTTTGGCCTCCTATGGGCCTCCTCAGTGAGGTACAGCCACATTCCTCTAAGCACACTGGGCAAGGAGTCCACGTCTGGTTTCCCCCATCACCCTTATGGAGACTTGCCCAGGGTCATATTAATTTGCATACAAAGAGAGAAGCGCTCTACCAGGAGCAAACAACAGATCATTAGCTAGTTCTATGGTGATTTACCACCCAGGAGCAGCCTCTTTTAGACCAGTGTGCTTTTCACAGAGGAAAACATTCCCATAGTATATCAGTCTGATCCCACCAAGTAAGGTCAGTCCAGCCCCAAAATACCAGGCAATTCTCCTCTGAACAAGGAACATGAAAACCCCAGATGATCATTTTGGCCTCCTATGGGCTTCGTCAGTGAGGTGCAGCCACATTCCTCTAAGCACACTGGGCAAGGAGTCCACGTCTGGTTTCCCCCATCACCCATAGGGAGACTTCCCCAGGGTCATATTAATTTGCATACGAAGAGAGAAGCGCTTTACCAGGAACGAACATGTATATATATATATATATATACCTGTATATATATATATATATATATATATATATATATATATAATTGATGTTATATAAGATGGATTTCTAAGAAAAAATATTTATTAAGCACTACAGTTACAACCAATGAAACCACGGTATGATGGTAGCCCAGAGGCAGCACATTTGTTATTAGTTCCACTTTAGGCACTAAAGCGATAGGTTCTATAAAGTAATGTTTCTCTCATAGTTGTGTATATTGTTATGTTAAAATGGAATGAGTATTCATAACCAGGTGAAATAAAAAAGTAGTGCAACAATTACAGGCTCTAATTCAATAGGGGTTGAACATATAGTTAAAGTCCGACTCAGAAACTGCTGTGCATTGTAGTCCTGAGCAGGATATAGCCTGTTAGCCAATCAGCAATGACAGTTGCATGAACCAGCCAATCATGCAGGAGATGATATGCTTGTTGCACCACAGGAAGACTTTAGATATGTGTTTAACGCTTTTGTGTGTGTGTGGGGGGGGGTTAAACACATAGAGTTCCAGGGTGTGTAGGCAAAAATGACATGTTATAACGAATGAGAGCATGTTACTTTTACACTACAATGTCCCTTTTAATGAATGTTATTATGCAAACATTCACCGAGATTACGAGTTTTGCGGTAACAGGGGTGCGTTGTTAACTAGCCTTTTTTTTAACGCTACCTGAAGACAACGCTGGTATTACAGGTTTTTTTAAACCTGGCGTTAGCTGCAAAAAGGTGAGCGTAGAGCAAAATTTTGCTCTACATCTCACCTCAATACCAGCGTTGCTTACGGTAGCGGTAAGCTGGCTATACATGCTCGTGCACAATTTCCCCATAGGAAACAATGGGGCTGAGCCGGCTGGAAAAAAAACTAACACCTGCAAAAAAGCAGTGTTCAGCTCCTAACGCAGCCCCATTGATTCCTATGGGGAAAGGAATTTTATGTCTACACCTAACACCCTAACATGAACCCTGAGTCTAAACACCGCTAATCTTACACTTATTAACCCCTAATCTGCCGTCCCCGACATCGTCACCACCTACATTATAATTATTAACCCCCAACATCGTCAAACCCTACATTATATTTATTAACCCCTAATCTGCCCCCCCCAACGTCGCCGCAACCTACCTACACTTATTAACCCCTAATCTGCCGCTGCCAACGTCGCCGCCACTATATTAAAGTTATTAACCCCTAAACCTAAGTCTAACCCTAACCCTAACGCCCCCCTAACTTAAATATAATTTAAATAAATCTAAATAAAATAACTACAATTAAATAAATTATTCCTATTTAAAACTAAATACTTACCTATAAAATAAACCCTAAGATAGCTACAATATAACTAATAGTTACATTGTAGCTAGCTTAGGATTTATATTTATTTTACAGGCAACTTTGTATTTATTTTAACTAGATACAATAGTTATTAAATAGTTATTAACTATTTAATAGCTACCTAGTTAAAATAAGTACAAATTTACCTGTAAAATAAATCCTAACCTAAATTACAATTACAACTAACACTACACTATCATTAAATTAATTACATAAACTGTGTGGCTCTCTCTGCATCGGATGGCCATGCAGGGTTATTGCAGGATGCCTCAATATCGAGGCATCACTGCAATAACCGGAAAGCGGCTGGAAGCAAGCAGGATCGCTTCCAGCTGCTTTCCAGACCGAGGATGTGCCGGGTACGTCCTCAGGCATTAACGGTCTTTTTTTAGAGGACATACCCTGCACGTCCTCGGTCATTAAGGGGTTAAGTCTAAATAATATATATTACAGTTTAAAGGGACATTAAACCCAAAATGTTTCTTTTATGATTCAGATAAAGCGAGCTATTTTAAACAACTTTCTATTTTACTTCTATTATCAAAATGTCTTCGTTTTCTTGGTATCTTTTGTTGAAAAGCAGGGGCATAAGCTCAGGAGCGTGCACGTGTCGGGAGTACTATATGGCAGCAGTTTCGCAAGAATGTTATCCATTTGCAAGAGCACTAGATAGCAGCACTATTTCCTGCCATGTAGTTCTCCAGATACCTACCTAGGTATCTCTTCAACACAGAATACAATGGGAATGAAGCAATTTTCATAATAGAAGTAAATTAGAAACTATTAGAAAAATCACAAAAGAAAATGTTTAGGTTTCATATCCCTTTAAGTTCAAGCAAGCACATGAAGCATTCATATCCATATACGTTAAAACAAATGGATTAGCAAATTTGGATGCAATTTAGGTTTAGATTAAGGGAAGCTCAAAATTCACTTTTGCGAAAGTGATATTTGCGCTCCATTTAGTAATATCAGCGCACGCAAATGTGCAATGGTATTACAGACTGAGCAAAATGCAAATGCCACCTCACGTTCACATTGCAGGGAAGCATTGCACTCACATGCCGTCAGACATGGGATGAGAACTAGCGCAGCAAAGGGGGTAAGTCGCGCAGCAATGAGCAGAAAATGTTAAATATATATGTATATACACATATTAGCACATAAATATGTATGTATATACACATATTAGCACATAAATATGTATGTATATACACATATTAGCACATAAATATATATGTATATACACATATTAGCACATAAATATATATGTATATACACATATTAGCACATAAATATGTATGTATATACACATATTAGCACATAAATATATATGTATATACACATATTAACACATAAATATGTATGTATATACACATATTAGCACATAAATATGTATGTATATACACATATTAGCACATAAATATGTATGTATATACACATATTAGCACATAAATATGTATGTAATATACACATATTAGCACATAAATATATATGTATATACACATATTAGCACATAAATATGTATGTATATACACATATTAGCACATAAATATATATGTATATACACATATTAGCACATAAATATGTATGTATATACACATATTAGCACATAAATATATATGTATATACACATATTAACACATAAATATGTATGTATATACACATATTAGCACATAAATATGTATGCATATACACATATTAGCACATAAATATGTATGTAATATACACATATTAGCACATAAATATATATGTATATACACATATTAGCACATAAATATGTATGTATATACACATATTAGCACATAAATATGTATGTATATACACATATTAGCACATAAATATGTATGTATATACACATATTAGCACATAAATATGTATGTATATACACATATTAGCACATAAATATGTATGTATATACACATATTAGCACATAAATATATATGTATATACACATATTAGCACATAAATATGTATGTATATACACATATTAACACATAAATATGTATGTATATACACATATTAGCACATAAATATGTATGTATATACACATATTAGCACATAAATATGTATGTATATACACATATTAGCACATAAATATGTATGTATATACACATATTAGCACATAAATATGTATGTATATACACATATTAGCACATAAATATGTATGTATATACACATATTAGCACATAAATATGTATGTATATACACATATTAGCACATAAATATATATGTATATACACATATTAGCACATAAATATGTATATACACATATTAGCACATAAATATGTATGTATATACACATATTAGCACATAAATATGTATGTATATACACATATTAGCACATAAATATGTATGTATATACACATATTAGCACATAAATATGTATGTATATACACATATTAGCACATAAATATGTATGTATATACACATATTAGCACATAAATATATATGTATATACACATATTAGCACATAAATATGTATGTATATACACATATTAGCACATAAATATGTATGTATATACACATATTAGCACATAAATATGTATGTATATACACATATTAGCACATAAATATGTATGTATATACACATATTAGCACATAAATATATATGTATATACACATATTAGCACATAAATATGTATGTATATACACATATTAGCACATAAATATGTATGTATATACACATATTAGCACATAAATATGTATGTAATATACACATATTAGCACATAAATATATATGTATATACACATATTAGCACATAAATATGTATGTATATACACATATTAGCACATAAATATGTATGTATATACACATATTAGCACATAAATATATATGTATATACACATATTAGCACATAAATATGTATGTATATACACATATTAGCACATAAATATGTATGTATATACACATATTAGCACATAAATATGTATGTATATACACATATTAGCACATAAATATATATGTATATACACATATTAGCACATAAATATGTATGTATATACACATATTAGCACATAAATATGTATGTATATACACATATTAGCACATAAATATATATGTATATACACATATTAACACATAAATATATATGTATATACTCATATTAACACATAAATATATACAGGTATGTATATACTGTCAAGATTATGTCAAGATATGTGAGGAAGTATGTCAGGATGTGAAACACTGCAATGATATAAACTTTGAATGGATGAACTAGTATCCTTATTCTAGCAGGACCACTCAGCCTCACACCATACCTCGAATTCTGTAAGACTTAACTTATTAGAATTATGTTATGCTCATCGTACTGAGGGTCTCTTCTGTAGCGATACAGAGAGATACGGAGCCTTCACGCAACTTAGAAGTTATGTAAGCAGTGTACACAGAATAGGCAAAGGTAGTTTGCAGTTGAAGTATATTGAAATCCTTTGGCATAAGGAATTTCATACACACATCTCATACAAAATAAAATATATACAATATTCATACACACCCGCAATCACACATGATATAGATATATATGTTGCAGGATGAATGTCACAATGCTCTGGTTTGTGATGTATATGAATACTTGGTAAACTTAGGTAGCATATGAATATAGTGCTTAATATGATACGGATCAAACAATGAGGAGAGGTTTATATCTCAATTAGGTGATACACAACTAAACAGTTTGGCAGTAGATGAATTGAGCTGGAGAGTGACACAGAAATCGATACTGAAAATATTTGCCCTTAAGCGCTATAAGCATGTCTCTTGGGAGGAAGTCTGAATATCACCTGTAGGCAGTTTTTAGTATGTGTATATGGCAGTCCGTAGTACAAGTACACAGGCAAGTATAATACTGACAGTAAATAAGTAACAGATACAGACCAGGATCCGGAGAAATACCAGGTAAGTTTAGCAGAGTTAGTTATGGTGCTGCGACAGGAAAACACAGCTTGCGATGAGAGAGGAGCACACGCTGAATCTGCAGGGCCGGATGCCGGGTCTGACGTCACACGCTGAACGGATCAGCAGAGGAACCGGCAAAAAGAAACAGCTAAAATCTTTCAAGGAGGGTAGAGAAGGTATTTCCCCAAATACCTAGATGAATGAACAGAGTCTTTTGACAGGAGAACTCACAACCTAGTGAGTAAGGGAAACAAGGATCCGAGCAGAGCTGCAGGGATAGGCTAGGTGTCTTCACAGGCTCTTGAGGTGAACAAGTGCAACAAATTACCAAGCATAGATTAGAGTGAGGAGGAGCCTTAAATAGGGGTAAAGTACTCAAGACTTAAAGGAAAAATATGTATGTATATACACATATTAGCACATAAATATATATGTATATACACATATTAGCACATAAATATGTATGTATATACACATATTAGCACATAAATATATATGTATATACACATATTAACACATAAATATGTATGTATATACACATATTAGCACATAAATATGTATGCATATACACATATTAGCACATAAATATGTATGTAATATACACATATTAGCACATAAATATATATGTATATACACATATTAGCACATAAATATGTATGTATATACACATATTAGCACATAAATATGTATGTATATACACATATTAGCACATAAATATGTATGTATATACACATATTAGCACATAAATATGTATGTATATACACATATTAGCACATAAATATGTATGTATATACACATATTAGCACATAAATATATATGTATATACACATATTAGCACATAAATATGTATGTATATACACATATTAACACATAAATATGTATGTATATACACATATTAGCACATAAATATGTATGTATATACACATATTAGCACATAAATATGTATGTATATACACATATTAGCACATAAATATGTATGTATATACACATATTAGCACATAAATATGTATGTATATACACATATTAGCACATAAATATGTATGTATATACACATATTAGCACATAAATATGTATGTATATACACATATTAGCACATAAATATATATGTATATACACATATTAGCACATAAATATGTATATACACATATTAGCACATAAATATGTATGTATATACACATATTAGCACATAAATATGTATGTATATACACATATTAGCACATAAATATGTATGTATATACACATATTAGCACATAAATATGTATGTATATACACATATTAGCACATAAATATGTATGTATATACACATATTAGCACATAAATATATATGTATATACACATATTAGCACATAAATATGTATGTATATACACATATTAGCACATAAATATGTATGTATATACACATATTAGCACATAAATATGTATGTATATACACATATTAGCACATAAATATGTATGTATATACACATATTAGCACATAAATATATATGTATATACACATATTAGCACATAAATATGTATGTATATACACATATTAGCACATAAATATGTATGTATATACACATATTAGCACATAAATATGTATGTAATATACACATATTAGCACATAAATATATATGTATATACACATATTAGCACATAAATATGTATGTATATACACATATTAGCACATAAATATGTATGTATATACACATATTAGCACATAAATATATATGTATATACACATATTAGCACATAAATATGTATGTATATACACATATTAGCACATAAATATGTATGTATATACACATATTAGCACATAAATATGTATGTATATACACATATTAGCACATAAATATATATGTATATACACATATTAGCACATAAATATGTATGTATATACACATATTAGCACATAAATATGTATGTATATACACATATTAGCACATAAATATATATGTATATACACATATTAACACATAAATATATATGTATATACTCATATTAACACATAAATATATACAGGTATGTATATACTGTCAAGATTATGTCAAGATATGTGAGGAAGTATGTCAGGATGTGAAACACTGCAATGATATAAACTTTGAATGGATGAACTAGTATCCTTATTCTAGCAGGACCACTCAGCCTCACACCATACCTCGAATTCTGTAAGACTTAACTTATTAGAATTATGTTATGCTCATCGTACTGAGGGTCTCTTCTGTAGCGATACAGAGAGATACGGAGCCTTCACGCAACTTAGAAGTTATGTAAGCAGTGTACACAGAATAGGCAAAGGTAGTTTGCAGTTGAAGTATATTGAAATCCTTTGGCATAAGGAATTTCATACACACATCTCATACAAAATAAAATATATACAATATTCATACACACCCGCAATCACACATGATATAGATATATATGTTGCAGGATGAATGTCACAATGCTCTGGTTTGTGATGTATATGAATACTTGGTAAACTTAGGTAGCATATGAATATAGTGCTTAATATGATACGGATCAAACAATGAGGAGAGGTTTATATCTCAATTAGGTGATACACAACTAAACAGTTTGGCAGTAGATGAATTGAGCTGGAGAGTGACACAGAAATCGATACTGAAAATATTTGCCCTTAAGCGCTATAAGCATGTCTCTTGGGAGGAAGTCTGAATATCACCTGTAGGCAGTTTTTAGTATGTGTATATGGCAGTCCGTAGTACAAGTACACAGGCAAGTATAATACTGACAGTAAATAAGTAACAGATACAGACCAGGATCCGGAGAAATACCAGGTAAGTTTAGCAGAGTTAGTTATGGTGCTGCGACAGGAAAACACAGCTTGCGATGAGAGAGGAGCACACGCTGAATCTGCAGGGCCGGATGCCGGGTCTGACGTCACACGCTGAACGGATCAGCAGAGGAACCGGCAAAAAGAAACAGCTAAAATCTTTCAAGGAGGGTAGAGAAGGTATTTCCCCAAATACCTAGATGAATGAACAGAGTCTTTTGACAGGAGAACTCACAACCTAGTGAGTAAGGGAAACAAGGATCCGAGCAGAGCTGCAGGGATAGGCTAGGTGTCTTCACAGGCTCTTGAGGTGAACAAGTGCAACAAATTACCAAGCATAGATTAGAGTGAGGAGGAGCCTTAAATAGGGGTAAAGTAATCAAGACTTAAAGGAACAGTACTAAGTCCTAACAAAACCCTGACAGGACACCCCCCTCAAGGAGCCGCTCAGAGGATCAAGGACCAGGACGGTCGGGGTTCCTTCGGTGAAACAATGACAGAAGACGAGGAGCAGACACATTGGCACAAGGCTCCCAGGAGTCCTCTTCAGGACCAAACCCCTTCCAACTAACCAGGTACTGAAGTTGGTTGTGAAGGATACGGGAGTCCAGGATGGATTCAATTTCATACTCCATATCATCCCCCCCCTGCGGAGGTGGCAATGAAAACTGCTGTTCACCCCTGACCATGCCATAGGGTTTCAAAAGGGAGACATGGAACGTTGGGTGTACCCTTAAAGAAGTGGGCAAGAGTAAAGTCACTGCATTAGCATTGATTACTTTCGTAATTTCATAGGGCCCCAAATAAAGTGCAGCCAATTTCTTGGTTGGAATTCGTAACCTGAGGTTCTTTGTGCTTAACCAAACCTTATCACCAACTTTGTAGTCAGGGGGTCTTGAACGACGTAGATTGTAATGGTATTTCTGCGAAGCTTGAGCCTCCTGTAAAACCAATTTCAAAGAGGCAAATCCTTTAGCAATGGTATTCACGAAATCAGTGACAACAGGCATAGGGGAGTCACTCAAGGAAACAGGGTTATATGTTGGATGGAAACCATAATTCACAAAGAATGGTGTTGTTTTGGTAGACGAATTAAGTGAATTATTATGGGCGAACTCGGCTGTTGCCAACAAAGCATGCCAATTGTCCTGTTCTAATGTGCAGTAACAGCGGAGATATTGTTCTAATGATTGATTAGTCCTCTCTGTCTGCCCATTTGTCTGTGGATGGTATGCAGTGCTTAGTCTTTTAGTGATGTTAAGAGAACAACAAAGCTGATTCCAGAATCTAGAGGTAAACTGTGTACCTCTATCCGTGGTGATTGTATCAGGTAGACCATGTAGTTTTACTATATTGTTTAGGAATAATGCTGCAGTTTCTGAAGCTGTTGGAAGACCTCTATGAGGTAGAAAGTGAGCCATTTTAGAGAGAATAGATCTACCACCACTAAAATGGTATTGTAATTTTGGGATGATGGTAGATCAACAATAAAATCCATTGCAATGTCGACCCATGGTCTCTCAGGTATAGGTAAAGATAGAAGGTATCCATACGGACGGATATGGTGATGTTTCCTAGTAGTACAGACTAGGCAGGTTTGAACAAACTGAGTAACAGTGTCAATCATCTTAGGCCACCAATAAGTCCTCATAAGCAGATGCAAAGTTCTGTGGACTGCCAGGGGTGAGTCATGAGCAGTGGCAATCACCTCATCCCTGAGAGCTGGTGGAATATATAATCGGTTGGCATGATAAAACAGATCATCAGAATGTTTACTTACATCAAGTCGATTTAGAGTAGGATCCAGACTTTGTTGTTCTTTTAAAGTAGATTTGAAATTCTTTGTTAGACATATGAATCTGTCTTGAGGTATAATAGACTGTGGAACTTCCAAATTAGGTGGTCTAGGGTCTTTTCTAGATAGGGAATCGGCCTTAAGATTTTTTGACCCTGGTCGGTAGGTAATCACGTTATCAAAACGTGAAAGAAACAGACTCCATCGTACCTGTCGTGAAGTCAAAGTTTTATTGGACTTCAGATACTCTAAGTTACGATGGTCTGTAAATATGGTGATGGGATGGGTTGTACCTTCGAGAAGGTGCCTCCAGAATTTCAGAGCTGATTTGATGGCAAGAAGCTCTTTATCTCCGATGCCATAATTGATTTCAGCGGAACTCATGACTCGGGAGTAGTATGACACCGGATGCATGGGTTCGCTTTGAGAGGGTCTCTGAGAGAGAACAGCCCCTATAGCATACTCTGAAGCGTCAACCTCAAGCGTATAATGACATCTGGGGTCTGGGAATTGTAGAATAGGGGCTGAAATGAACTTGCTTTTGAGAGTGGTAAAGGAATCCTCAGCTTTCTGATTCCATAGAAATTTAACATCTTTCCGTGTTAAAGTAGTTAAAGGTTTGACAATATGGGAGAAGTTCTTAATAAATCTCCTATAGAAATTCGCAAACCCAAGGAATCTTTGGATTTCTTTCTTGCTAGTTGGAGTAGGCCAGTTGGTGATGGCTTCAACTTTACTAGACTCCATAGAGATGCCATTAGGGGAAATGCAATAACCCAAGAAGGAAATAGTGTTAGTGTTAAAAATACATTTTTCTAACTTTGCATATAAACGATGAGCCCTTAGACGATCTAAAACTTGTTTTACATGTGACAAATGGTTTTCAAAAGTGTCAGAATAAACAAGAATGTCATCTAAATATATGACAATGCAAACATCTAATAGGTCGTGAAAAACATTGTTTATAAAACACTGAAATGTCGCTGGGGCATTGCATAACCCAAACGGCATAACCGTGTATTCGTAAAGTCCGTACCGTGTACAGAAAGCTGTTAACCATTCATCCCCTGCCCTCATCCTGATCAAATTGTAAGCACCTCTGAGATCAAGTTTGGTATAGATGGTGGCACCCTGTAAACGTTCAATTAGTTCAGGAATGAGAGGCAGGGGGTATCTGTTCTTCTTTGTACATTTATTTAACTGTCTATAGTCAATAATGGGGCGAAGACTACCATCTTTGTTTTTTACAAAAAACATGGCTGCCCCTGCTGAAGAAGTAGAGGGCCTAATAAACCCTTTTTTTAAGTTCTCATCCAAATACTCTTTTAAATGAGCCAACTCAGGTTGTGACAAAGGGTATATGTGCCCAAATGGAATGGTACTACCAGGTATAAGATCTATAGGGCAGTCATAAGGTCTATGGGGCGGCATTGACTGTGCCTCAACCTTGTCGAATACATCTGCATACTCATCATAACACTTAGGTAGAGTCTGTTCAGTTATGTGACAGAGGGTATGTGAAGCAAAACAAAACTGCTTGCAAAACTGTGATGTAAAGGTAACAGAAGCATCCTTCCAAGATATAGAAGGGTTATGTTTAATTAGCCATTTAAACCAAGTATCATGGGGTATACAGAAGTAGGGAGCACATCAAAAGAAATCAACTCTGTATGACCTGAACCTGATATAACAGTAATAGGGATAGTGTGGTGTGTAATAGGACCGGAACTAAAGAAAGAGCCATCAACCAAACGGATAGCCAGTGCAACACTCTTTTTTATTAGTGGGATATTATTATTTATGACAAAAGCAGTATCCACAAAATTCCCAGAAGCTCCAGAGTCAACTACGGCCTGCACGTTTATCTTCAAGTGATGCCACTGTAAGGAGAGAGGCAGTGATAAGTGTGATGTTACTTTATTAACCATATTGAGAGCTTGTTCACTCAGTGGTGTCTTACCCTTTTTCTGTCGAAGGAGTGCAGGACAGTCCCTGACAGTGTGGTCTTTTTCTGCGCAGTAGAGACACAAATTGAGTAATTTACGTCTGGCTTTCTCTTCTGGTTTTAATGGACCTCGAATAACAGCTACATCCATGGGTTCATCTGTGGACCTAGATGGCAAAGTGGAAGGTAGAAATGGTATGTAGAATGCTTCTTAGTACTAGAGTCGACAGTAGATTTTTCAGACTTTCTTTCTATAAGTCTTCTATCAATTCCTATGCAGAGAGTCATTAGGGTCTCCAAATCATCAGGAATGATACCTCTTGCTAACTCATCTTTTAATGCATCACAGAGGCCATGACGGAACTGGTTCCTCAGTGCTGGGTTATTCCACAAGGTATCGGGTGCCCATCTTTTAAAATCCGTTATATATTCTTCAACAATTCTTTTCCCTTGGCGTAGGGATCTTAACTTTGTTTCTGCTGTACTCTGTTTATTGTGGTCTTCATACAAAAGGGACATAGCACTAAAAAAAGCATCCAGAGAATTTAAGATAGGATCATCATTCTCATAAAAGGCGTTAGCCCAAGATCTAGCCTCACCTCTCAAAAAAGAGATGACAGTTAGGATTCTAATTCTGTCTGTGGGGTAGGATTTAGGCCTTAAAGTAAACAATAAAGTGCATGAATTTCTGAAGTCTCTGTACATAGACCTATCCCCATAGAATTTGTCAGGAGGACTGACCACAGGCTCTGATGTACTTTCAGTAACAGGTGGTTTGCTAGCAAGATGTTCATTTATAAACTTTCTGATATTTTGATTCTCCAGTTGTATCTCTCTCAACCCCTGGATCATGTTATCCATGCTCTGAGCTAGGGATCCAACCCTGTTTGCTAACACACTTATATCCATATTGCTGAATACCAGTACACTATCTTTTTACAGGCTTGGTAATATGTCAAGATTATGTCAAGATATGTGAGGAAGTATGTCAGGATGTGAAACACTGCAATGATATAAACTTTGAATGGGTGAACTAGTATCCTTATTCTAGCAAGACCACTCAGCCTCACACCATACCTCGAATTCTGTAAGACTTAACTTATTAGAATTCTGTTATGCTCATCGTACTGAGGGTCTCTTCTGTAGGGATACAGAGAGATATGGAGCCTTCACGCAACTTAGAAGTTATGTAAGCAGTGTACACAGAATAGGCAAAGGTAGTTTGCAGTTGAAGTATACTGAAATCCTTTGGCATAAGGAATTTCATACACACATCTCATACAAAATAAAATATATACAATATTCATACACACCCGCAATCACACATGATATAGATATATATGTTGCAGGATGAATGTCACAATGCTCTGGTTTGTGATGTATATGAATACTTGGTAAACTTAGGTAGCATATGAATATAGTGCTTAATATGATACGGATCAAACAATGAGGAGAGGTTTATATCTCAATTAGGTGATACACAACTAAACAGTTTGGCAGTAGATGAATTGAGCTGGAGAGTGACACAGAAATCGATACTGAAAATATTTGCCCTTAAGCGCTATAAGCATGTCTCTTGGGAGGAAGTCTGAATATCACCTGTAGGCAGTTTTTAGTATGTGTATATGGCAGTCCGTAGTACAAGTACACAGGCAAGTATAATACTGACAGTAAATAAGTAACAGATACAGACCAGGATCCGGAGAAATACCAGGTAAGTTTAGCAGAGTTAGTTATGGTGCTGCGACAGGAAAACACAGCTTGCGATGAGAGAGGAGCACACGCTGAATCTGCAGGGCCGGATGCCGGGTCTGACGTCACACGCTGAACGGATCAGCAGAGGAACCGGCAAAAAGAAACAGCTAAAATCTTTCAAGGAGGGTAGAGAAGGTATTTCCCCAAATACCTAGATGAACGAACAGAGTCTTTTGACAGGAGAACTCACAACCTAGTGAGTAAGGGAAACAAGGATCCGAGCAGAGCTGCAGGGATAGGCTAGGTGTCTTCACAGGCTCTTGAGGTGAACAAGTGCAACAAATTACCAAGCATAGATTAGAGTGAGGAGGAGCCTTAAATAGGGGTAAAGTAATCAAGACTTAAAGGAACAGTACTAAGTCCTAACAAAACCCTGACATATACACATAAATATATATGTATATACACATATTAACACATAAATATATATGTATATACTCATATTAACACATAAATATATACAGGTATGTATATACACATAAATATATATGTATATAAGCATCAGTGGCGGCTGGTGAATTTTTAAGATGGTGGCGCACAAGACCCCGCCCCTTTGATAAAGCCCAACCCCTTTGATAAAACCATGACCCTTTGAGAAAGCCACATCCCTCAAATGGCCCCACCCATTTGAACCAGCAGTGTTTTTGGTCGTTGTCTTGTTAAAATATCCAGCCCCAGCGTAACTTCAACTTTGTGACTGATTCCTCAACATTATTCTCAAGTATCTTAAGTACCATACATAACACCCCTTGTTAGGACCACATAACTCAATCTTTGTTTCATCAGTCCACACCACCTTCTTCCAAAATAAGGCTGGCTTGTCCAAATGTGCATTTGCATACCTATAGCGACTGTGTTTGTGACATGTGTGCAGAAAAGGCTTCTTCCACATTACTCTCCCATACAGCTTCTCCTTATGCAAAGTGTGCTGAATTGTTTAACGCAAGATGATGTTGTAGGTCTTTGGAGGTGGTCTGTGGGCTGTTTTTGACCGTTCTCACCATCCTTTGCCTCTCCAATATTTTACTTGGTCTGCCACTTCTGGCCTTAACAAGAACTGTGCCTGTGGTCTTCCATAGCCTCACTATGCTCACTATGTTCCTCACAGTGGACACCGACAGCTTAAATCTCTGCAATAGCTTCTTGTAGCCTTCCTCTAAAACATGATGTTGAACAATCTTTGTTTTCCGGTCATTTGAGAGTTGTTTTGAAGCCCCCATGTTGCCACTCTTCAGAAGAGAGTCATAGAGAACAACTTGCAATTGGCCACCTTAAATACCTTTTTTCATCATTGGATGCACCTGTCTATGAAGTTCAAGGCTTAATGGGCTCAAACCAATTTTGTGTTCCAATTAATCAGTGCTTAGTAGTTACAGGTATTCAAATCAACAAATTGACAAGGGTTCCCAAATGTATGCACCTGTCTAATTTTGTTTTGATGAATATTGCACATTTTCTGTTAATCCAATAAACCTCATATCACTACTGAAATATTACTGTGTCATTCAGTTATTTTTTGATAGATCAAAATGAAATTACTGATGCAAACAGCCAATTATTTATAAATGAAAATCATGGAAATTGTCAGGGGTGCCTAAACTTTTGCATACAACTGTATATGATTTCATGCACTCAAACTGTATTAAAGTAATGTATGAAAAATATTTTTATTAAATTTAATATCAATTATATATATATATACTATGCTCCAATACAGCTCACAGGCAGGATATCTAAAAATAGGTTTAAGCTTCAAAAGATTCTTTACTCCATCACTTAATAAGATTAGGGCCCATAGTTATCAAGGTCTGGCGGACCTGATCCAACACTGCAGATCAGGTCCGCCAGACCTCGCTGAATACGGCGAGCAATACGCTCGCCGTTTTCAGCATTGCACCAGCAGCTCACAAGAGCTGCTGGTGCAATGCCGCCCCCTGCAGACTCGTGGCCAATAGTCCGCCAGCAGGGGATGTCAATCGTACTCGATCGGGTTGATTTCCGGCGATGTCTGTCCGCCTGCTCAGGGGGTGTCAATCGTACTCGATCGGGTTGATTTCCGGCGATGTCTGTCCGCCTGCTCAGAGCAGGCGGACAGGTTATGGAGCAGCGGTCTTTGTGACCGCTGCTTCATAACTGCTGTTTCTGGTGAGTCTGATGACTCGCCAGAAACACGGGGCATCAAGCTCCATTCAGAGCTTGATACATATGCCCCTAGATCTCTACAAACAAGATAACCATGTTACCTAGATCAGGATTTCCCCTGGGGTGACAGAGACACAGTTCTGTACTTTAGTTCAGATATGCTCAGAATCTTCAGGAAAGTAAGTAATTGTCACTTGTATGATATACATATGATGGGACAAAGAATACTTTTGAAGGACTGAATCCACATATACGTCTGGAAAGGTTTTCTAGCTCAGATGCAAGCATATAGAAGACAACATTTCATATGAAATGACGTGTGTCTAATTTTCATATAGTTTAATATACTCCTATACTTTATTAAGAAATGACTTTAAATATGGAATATATTTATGTTAAAGTGGGATAATAAACAAATATAAATATCGTTATAATAAATTAATCACTGCAGAATTCTATTTTCATGCAATGTAATATCAGAATATGAAAAGATGAATCTATTGAATTCAAATACTTAATAGTTAATAGTATAGCTGATTATTAGTATCATACTGAAAGTATTAAATTACAATCTTTTTAAGTCTCCCAATATTTAATGAATCATCGCGTTCATCATGTCCTCAAAGTGCACGCTCAAATGCGCCGCAAAATAGAATACAATTAATAATTTTGGAAAGAACATAACGATTAGTGGTTACTTGCTCATTGTGTTTTTTAACATTTAAACAATATGAATTGACAATTTGTTGGCGAATATTAACCCTTCCTAGCAAATTAAACTCTAATGGGGAGTATAAATGTGATTGGGAGCAATTATGTTTATTTTTTTAGTTAAACGTTATAAATCGGCAACACCATAACTCACCCAACTTGAATCACCACTTTGTTTTTCAAACAGGAGACAATAAAAACAAGATCCTGTTTTCAAAATGACTCTTAAGTGCGTCTCTTAAGATATTATCAGTAGGAAGTATATATATATATATATATATATATATATATAATGTATATTATAATATTTAATATTATGACCAGGTCTAATATTTATATATAAAAGAATCCATACTCTATCAGTATACACATGTCTACTCTTAAAATATACATGTTCAGTTAAATTATATAATAACATATATTAACCAAATTAATTATTAAAGCTATAAGTATATTGAATGTACTTTTATGAAAATATATATATTCCCGGATTTAAAGAACCTTTCACTTTATAGAGAAATAAAACCACATTTCAATTATTGTTGCCCCCCAGTTTTCGATATTAGGTAATGAAGCCAAAAGGGTATTTGGTTGTCAGAAGAGCTACATTTTCAGTAGCCAATGAGAGCTAACAGTGTACACAGACTATTTCCTGGAATGATTTACACAGACTGTTTCCTGGAATGATTTAGAAATGAAGGTGGAGTTTGTCACAGACAAATACACTATGCAAAGAAGGGAACACACACCATAAAAGACACACTTTGGTTTTGGGGCCTGACTTTGAACAACTCTGTGTTGGAAATAGAGATATACCTCTGTGTTTGTGATACCATGTTTGCAAAATAGTGATACCTGGCTTCACATATAAGTGACTTTTGAAAAACTCTGATTGGAAAAGCGGAAACTCAGAAATATTGGTATCTGGTATTAATGTTTTTGCAGTTTAATGTCTTTATATTTTTAATAATGTTATAATTTAATAATTTATAGCAATGGTATTCTGTATTGCAAGAGTTAAATTGAAGCTGTATTTGAAGGTGTAATGTATAGTTATAATTGGTATTTCATAGACCTGTGTAGTCCATAAATAATTATATTAGTGCTAAGTAAATTTATTATTAAGAGGAAAGGAATTATTATTTTAAATTTCATTAGGTTAAACCAAAGCTACTGTGATATTTTATATTTTAAAAATTGCATATATTATTGTGGTTAGAATGAACTTATTTAATTCAATATTAATTGGTATATGTTGAATTGATCGTCGTGTGAAATCTCATTTTAGGCCAAATAGTGAATTATATCTTTCTGGAAATTCCATTAGGTTTACTGAATTTGAACTAAGACTCTTAGTATAATCTAAGGATTTATTTGCTAATTTTGCTATTAATTTAGTAATCCATATTTTGGCATCTACTGTATTAATTGGATATATTGCTGATGATAATTTTATGATAGTTATTAATTATTAATAATTATAACAATATAATTGGTGGCAACATTAAGATAAATACACCAACATTTTACTTTCTACAAAAGAAGATTCTATTACACTAGTGCTTACTAATTTACTTCAAAGGTAAACATTAAAATAGAATGTTGATAACTCAAGTGCAAGTTTTGTAAATTAAGTCAATCCCCCTGTCTTTTTTTGAGGCAAATAAATCAATAACATTTTTGTTGAATTTAGGCATGTCATTTATCAATTGTTTTTCAATTGTGAGCATGGCTAGAGTGGTCAGTCTTTCCTCAGTCATGGTGCTCCATAGTAATGTCTTAACTCGTTTTAAAGTTGAGAAACATCTCTCAGCCTCAGCAGTTGTCACGGGAATAGTCAAAATAATTTGCAACAGTTTGTAGGTCTCCGAGAAAGTAGTGTCCAAGTTATTTTCTATCACAAACTGTAGAAGACTAATGGCAGCATTCATATTTCTGAAATCTGGTCTTCTGTAAATTATTCCTAGTTCAGTTTTCAGGCGATCTTTCTGTAATATGGGATAAACATCTGATGTTTGTTCAAGAAGCTGATTTGGAAAAAAAAAATTATAAACCGCAAATTTTTCAGCTTGGAGGAGAGAAACAGCCGAGTAGTGAGTTATAAAAGAAAATCTATCTTTTACTTGATTTGTGATAACATCGCATATCTCTTTAGCTGCCACAGTTTTAGTAATGTGAATATTTTCTCTCTTCCTTTTCCTTGATGTTTCCTCTGTTTCTAATATCGTCATGGTTACGGTGTCCATTCTTTTCCTTTCTTTTTCCATTGTCTGCTGGAAAGTGTTAACCTGTTTTCGAATTAGTGCTGCATCTGTTAGTGTTTTTTGAAGTTGGTTGTATAACACATCTACATGTGGCATAATATTGTGAAAAACTGTAAGCCAAAACACAAATACTGAGTCTTCTAACATACATCAAATAGCCTCTGCTTGATTTATTGCTACAAATTTTTTCGATGTTGACTCTATTTTTTCCATGCATTCAATTAACTGTTCCATGTTTTCAAACACTGTATTGATGGTTCGACTCTTGAAATTTCACCTGGTGGCTGGACCATGAGGTATCCTTCTTCTAACAGTTTCATCTAGAATAGCTATCCTTTGTGGCGAGTTACTGAAAAACTGAAAAAGTTAGTAATGTCACTTAGGTTTGAAAAGAAACCTCGAACTTGTTCATTCTGACTGCTTGCTTGGCTGACAATCAAATTGAGCTGATGTGAGTAGCAATGCACAAAATGTACATTCTTGTAGGTACGTTTAATTATAGCCTGAACACCTCCATGCTGACCACTCATCACGCTTGCACCGTCGTAACTCTGGGATATCAATTTCTCGGGTTTGTCTACAACTTTTTCCAAAGTAGCCTGAATACGTCTAGCTATAGATTCTGCATCATGTCCAGCTGAATTAGTAAATTCCCAGAATCTCTCAACTGGTTGTCCGTTACCTATAATGTATCAAAAACAACAACCAATTGGAAGGCAGATGAAACATCATTAGTTTCATCTGCTATCACTGCTACAAAACTTGCATTTGAGATTTCATTTTTTATTTGGTTCTGGCAAACAGTAAGCATACAGTCTAATGCATCTTTTGGATTTCTTTTGACGTTCCTTTAAAAACAGTGGCACTAGCGAGATGTTCTTTTAGAGATGCATCAAGTTCTGCTGAGAAGTTTATAAGACCTTGGAAAACACCTGGATTTAATGAATCATCGCGTTCATCATGTCCTCAAAGTGCAAGCTCAAATGCACCGCAAAATAGAATACAATTAATAATTTTGGAAAGAACATAACGATTTTTGGTTACTTGCTCATTATGTTTTTTTAACATTTAAACGATATGCACTAGTGTCAAGTTGTTGGCGAATATCAACCCTTCCTAGAAAATTAAACTCTAATGTGGAGTTTAAATGTGATTGGAAGCAATTCGACACCATAACTCATCCAACTTGAACCACCACTTTGTTTTGCAAACAGGAGACAATAAAAACAAAAGAGCCTGTTAGATAACTCACAGCCACAAATCCATGGATACTAAATACACACAGAGAGAAGCACACTCACAGGAATGAACAACTGGCTCAATACTATTGTTAGCCTGTTCTATGGTGATTTACCACCTGGGTGCAGCTTCTTTTAGCTCAGTAATGCTTTTCACAGAGAAGAACTTTCCTTTAGCATATCAGTCTGATCCCGCCTATTACGGTCATTACGGTAATTGCTTTAGCTCAGAAACACTGATTTTACTAAGTGCCATCTTAACTGTTAGTTTACACACAAAGAACAGTCCTTTGCTGTTGTTATTAGATATATAGCTTTTAGCTAGTTAGTTTTGCGGTTGTT
Source organism: Bombina bombina (assembly GCF_027579735.1). Lineage (NCBI taxonomy): Eukaryota > Metazoa > Chordata > Amphibia > Anura > Bombinatoridae > Bombina > Bombina bombina. The sequence continues at coordinate 729,891,763 of NC_069504.1, forward strand.
ATAAAATATATAACTTTTAGGGAAGTAGTTTTGCTGTTATAATATATATAAAACTTAAAGGTAAGTAGTTTTGCAGCTGATATAAAATATATGACTTTTTGGTTAAGTAGTTTTGCGGTTAAAATATATATTTTATATTTATATAAATATATATATTTATAAATTGTAGGTAAGTAGTTTTGCGGTTGTTATAAAATATATAACTTGTAGGTAAGTAGCTTTGCAGCTGTTATAAAATATATAACTTGTAGGTAAGTAGCTTTGCAGGTGTTATAAAATATATAACTTGTAGGTAAGTAGCTTTGCAGCTGTTATAAAATATAAAACTTGTAGGTAAGTAGCTTTTCTGGTGTTACAAAATATTTAACTTGAAGGTAAGTAGCTTTGCTATTATAATATACCTGTATATAATTGTTTTAACAACTCTGAGACTCTCTGCAATCTGCTAATAATTCTAAACTAAAATACTTTTAACTAGTATAATTACAGCAGGCAGCAGCCGTGACAGCCGTCAATGGTCAATTAGTAAAACTAGCAGGCAAGTAGTTTTGCAGTTGTTATAAAATATATAACGTTTAGGTAAGTAGCTTTGCAGCTGTTATAAAATATATAACTTGTAGGTTAGTAGCTTTGCGGTTGTTATAAAATATATAACTTGTAGGTAAGTAGCTTTGCGGTTGTTATAATATATATAACTTGTAGGTAAGTAGTTTTGCTGTTATAATATATATAACTTGTAGGTAAGTAGCTTTGCGGTTATTATAAAATATAAAACTTTTAAGTAAGTAGCTTTGCGGTTGTTATAAAATATATAACTTGTAGGTAAGTAGCTTTGCGGTTATTATAAAATATAAAACTTTTAGGTAAGTAGCTTTGCGGTTGTTATAATATATATATAACTTGTAGGTAAGTAGCTTTCTTCTTATAAAATATATAACTTGTAGGTAAGTAGTTTTGTGGGTTGTTATAAAATATATAACTTGTAGGTAAGTAGCTTTGCGGTTGTTATTAAATATATAACTTGTAAGTAAGTAGCTTTGCGGTTGTTATAAAATATATAACTTGTAGATCAGTAGCTTTGCGGTTGTTTTAAAATATATAACTTGTAGGTAAGTAGCTTTGCAGTTGTTATAATATATATAACTTGTAGGTGAGTAGCTTTGCAGGTGTTATAAAATATATAACTTTTAGGTAAGTAGCTTTGCAGGTGTTATAAAATATATAACTTGTAGGTAAGTAGCTTTGCTGCTATAATATATATTATTGTTTTAACAACTCTGAGACTCTCTTCAATCTGCTAATAATTCTAAACTAAAATACTTTTAACTATTATAATTACAGTAGGCAGCAGCCATGACAGCCATCAATGGTCAATTAGTAAAACTAGCAGGCAAGTAGTTTTGTGGTTGTTATAAAATATATAACTTGTAGATCAGCAGCTTTGCAGTTTTTTTTAAATATATAACTTGTAGGTAAATAGCTTTGCGGTTATTATAATATATATAACTTGTAGGTTAGTAGCTTTGCAGGTGTTATAAAATATATAATTTTTAGGTAAGTAGCTTTTCAGGTGTTATAAAATATATAACTTGTAGGTAAGTAGCTTTGCTGTTATAATATATATAATTGTTTTAACAACTCTTAGACTCTCTGCAATTTGCTAATAATTCTAAACTAAAATACTTTTAACTATTATAATTACAGTAGGCAGCAGCCATGACAGCCATCAATGGTCAATTAGTAAAGTAGTTTTGTGGGTAAGTAGTAGCTTTGCGGTTGTTATAAAATATATAACTTGTAGATCAGTAGCTTTGCGGTTGTTTTAAAATATATAACTTGTAGGTAAGTAGCTTTGCGGTTGTTATAATATATATAACTTGTAGGTGAGTAGCTTTGCAGGTGTTATAAAATATATAACTTTTAGGTAAGTAGCTTTGCTGTTATAATATATATTATTGTTTTAACAACTCTGAGACTCTCTGCAATCTGCTAATAAATCTAAACTTAAATACTTTTAACTATTATAATTACAGTAGGCAGCAGCCGTGACAGCCATCAATGGTCAATTAGTAAAACTAGCAGGCAAGTAGTTTTGCGGTTGTTATAAAATATATAACTTTTAGGTAAGTAGCTTTGCAGCTGTTATAAAATATATAACTTGTAGGTTAGTAGTTTTGCGGATGTTATAAAATATATAACTTGTAGGTAAGTAGCTTTACGGTTGTTATAAAATATATAACGTGTAGGTAAGTAGCTTTGCGGTTATTATAAAATATAAAACTTTTAGGTAAGTAGCTTTGTTTTTGTTATAATAAATATATAACTTGTAGGTAAGTAGTTTTGCTATTATAATATATATAACTTGTAGGTAAGTAGCTTTCTTGTTATAAAATATATAACTTGTAAGTAAGTAGTTTTGCGGGTTAAAATAAAATATATAACTTGTAGGTAAGTAGCTTTGCGGTTGTTATATAAAATATATAACTTGTAGGTAAGTAGCTTTGCGGTTGTTATAAAATATATAACTTGTAGATCAGTAGCTTTGCGGTTGTTATAAAATATATAACTTGTATGTAAGTAGCTTTGCGGTTGTTATAATATATATAATTTGTAGGTAAGTAGCTTTGCAGGTGTTAAAAAATATATAACTTTTAGGTAAGTAGCTTTGCAGGTGTTATAAAATATATAACTTGTAGGTAAGTAGATTTGCTGTTATAATATATATATAATTGTTTTAACAACTCTGAGACTCTCTGCAATCTGCTAATAGGTCTAAACTAAAATACTTTTAACTAGTATAATTACAGTATGCAGCAGCCGTGACAGCTGTCAATGGTCAATTAGTAAAACTATTAGGCAAGTAGTTTTGCGGAATTTCAGACAAGCCGGGCATCACAAGGAGGTAGAGGGAAAAAAGTGGATACAGGGGGTTCTGTAAAAAAAATATTACCTTTATTTAGTGAGACAGACTAAAAACAGAACAGGGCTTGCAGCCCATAATGTTAGCACAGGGTTTTCAGTGGAGACACAAACGAACAGACATGTTTTGTGTGGGGCTACCATACTTGCTCACTGCTTACTGAAATCCCCACTGAGGTCTCTATTTAAAGAGACAGACAACATTTAATTACATTAATTGATTGCACATAATTGTTAGTTTTGCGGTTGTTATAAAATATATACCTTTTAGGTAAGTAGCTTTGCAGCTGTTATAAAATATTTAACTTGTAGGTACGTAGCTTTGTGGTTGTTATAAAATATATAACTTGTAGGTAAGTAGCTTTGCGGTTGTTATAAAATATATAACTTGTAGGTAAGTAGCTTTGCGGTTGTTATAATATATATAACTTGTAGGTAAGTAGCTTTGCAGGTGTTATAAAATATATAACTTTTAGGTAAGTAGCTTTGCAGGTGTTATAAAATATATAACTTGTAGGTAAGTAGATTTGCTGTTATAATATATATAATTGTTTTAACAACTCTGAGACTCTCTGCAATTTGCTAATAATTCTAAACTAAAATACTTTTAACTATTATAATTACAGTAGGCAGCAGCTGTGGTAGCCTTCAATGGTCAATTAGTAAAACTAGCAGGCAAGTAGTTTTGCGGTTGTTATTAAATATATAACTTTTAGGTAAGTAGCTTTGCAGTTGTTATAAAATATATAACGTGTAGGTAAGTAGCTTTGCGGTTATTATAAAATATAAAACTTTTAGGTAAGTAGCTTTGCGGTTGTTATAATATATATATATATATATATATATATATATATATATATATAACTTGTAGGTAAGTAGTTTTGCTGTTATAATATATATAACTTGTAGGTAAGTAGCTTTCTTCTTATAAAATATATAACTTGTAGGTAAGCAGTTTTGTGGGTTGTTATAAAATATATAACTTGTAGGTAAGTAGCTTTGCGGTTGTTATAAAATATATAACTTGTAGGTAATTAGCTTTGCGGTTGTTATAAAATATATAACTTGTAGATCAGTAGCTTTGCGGTTGTTATAAAATATATAACTTGTAGGTAAGTAGCTTTACGGTTGTTATAATATATATAACTTGTAGGTGAGTAGCTTTGCAGGTGTTATAAAATATATAAATTTTAGCTAAGTAGCTTTGCAGGTGTTATAAAATATATAACTTGTAGGTAAGTCGCTTTGCTGTTATAATATACCTGTATATAATTGTTTTAACAACTCTGAGACTCTCTGCAATCTGCTAATAATTCTAAACTAAAATACTTTTAACTAGTATAATTACAGTAGGCAGCAGCTGTGACAGCTGTCAATGGTCAATTAGTAAAACTAATAGGCAAGTAGTTTTGTGGTTGTTATAAAATATATAACTTGTAGGTAAGTAGCTTTGCGGTTATTATAAAATATAAAACTTTTAGGTAAGTAGCTTTGTTTTTGTTATAATAAATATATAACTTGTAGGTAAGTAGTTTTGCTATTATAATATATATAACTTGTAGGTAAGTAGCTTTCTTGTTATAAAATATATAACTTGTAAGTAAGTAGTTTTGCGGGTTAAAATAAAATATATAACTTGTAGGTAAGTAGCTTTGCGGTTGTTATATAAAATATATAACTTGTAGGTAAGTAGCTTTGCGGTTGTTATAAAATATATAACTTGTAGATCAGTAGCTTTGCGGTTGTTATAAAATATATAACTTGTAGGTAAGTAGCTTTGCGGTTGTTATAATATATATAATTTGTAGGTAAGTAGCTTTGCAGGTGTTAAAAAATATATAACTTTTAGGTAAGTAGCTTTGCAGGTGTTATAAAATATATAACTTGTAGGTAAGTAGATTTGCTGTTATAATATATATATATAATTGTTTTAACAACTCTGAGACTCTCTGCAATCTGCTAATAGGTCTAAACTAAAATACTTTTAACTAGTATAATTACAGTATGCAGCAGCCGTGACAGCTGTCAATGGTCAATTAGTAAAACTATTAGGCAAGTAGTTTTGCGGAATTTCAGACAAGCCGGGCATCACAAGGAGGTAGAGGGAAAAAAGTGGATACAGGGAGTTCTGTAAAAAAAATATTACCTTTATTTAGTGAGACAGACTAAAAACAGAACAGGGCTTGCAGCCCATAATGTTAGCACAGGGTTTTCAGTGGAGACACAAATGAACAGACATGTTTTGTGTGGGGCTACCACACTTGCTCACTGCTTACTGAAATCCCCACTGAGGTCTCTATTTAAAGAGACAGACAACATTTAATTACATTAATTGATTGCACATAATTGTTAGTTTTGCGGTTGTTATAAAATATATACCTTTTAGGTAATTAGCTTTGCGGTTGTTATAAAATATATAACTTGTAGATCAGTAGCTTTGCGGTTGTTATAAAATATATAACTTGTAGGTAAGTAGCTTTGCGGTTGTTATAAAATATATAACTTGTAGGTAATTAGCTTTGCGGTTGTTATAAAATATATAACTTGTAGATCAGTAGCTTTGCGGTTGTTATAAAATATATAACTTGTAGGTAAGTAGCTTTACGGTTGTTATAATATATATAACTTGTAGGTGAGTAGCTTTGCAGGTGTTATAAAATATATAACTTTTAGGTAAGTAGCTTTGCAGGTGTTATAAAATATATAACTTGTAGGTAAGTCGCTTTGCTGTTATAATATACCTGTATATAATTGTTTTAACAACTCTGAGACTCTCTGCAATCTGCTAATAATTCTAAACTAAAATACTTTTAACTAGTATAATTACAGTAGGCAGCAGCTGTGACAGCTGTCAATGGTCAATTAGTAAAACTAATAGGCAAGTAGTTTTGCGGTTGTTATAAAATATATAACTTGTAGGTAAGTAGCTTTGTGGTTATTATAAAATATATAACTTTTAGGTAAGTAGCTTTGCTGTTGTTATAATATATTTAACTTGTAGGTAAGTTGTTTTGCTGTTATAATATATATATAACTTGTAGGTAAGTAGCTTTGCGGTTGTTATAAAATATATAAATTGTAGGTAAGTAGCTTTGTGGTTGCTATAAAATATATAACTTGTAGGTAAGTAGCTCTGCAGGTGTTATAAAATATATAACTTTTAGGTAAGTAGCTTTGCAGGTGTTATAAAATATATAACTTGTAGGTAAGTAGATTTGCTGTTATAATATATATAATGGTTTTAACAACTCTGAGACTCTCTGCAATCTGCTAATAATTCTAAACTAAAATACTTTTAACTATTATAATTACAGTAGGCAGCAGCCGTGACAGCCGTCAACCGTTAATTAGTAAAACTAGCAGGCAAGTAGTTTTGCGATTTTTATAAAATATATAACTATTAGGTAAGTAGCTTTGCAGCTGTTATAAAATATATAACTTGTAGGTTAGTAGTTTTGCGGATGTTATAAAATATATAACTTGTAGGTAAGTAGCTTTGCGGTTGTTAAAATAAATATATAACTTGTAGGTAAGTAGTTTTGCTATTATAATATATATAACTTGTAGGTAAGTAGCTTTCTTGTTATAAAATATATAACTTGTAGGTAAGTAGTTTTGCGGGTTGTTATAAATATATAACTTGTAGGTAAGTAGCTTTGCGGTTGTTATAAAATATATAACTTGTAGGTAAGTAGCTTTGCGGTTGTTATAAAATATATAACTTGTAGGTAAGTAGCTTTGAGGTTGTTATAAAATATATAACTTGTAGGTAAGTAGTTTTGCGGGTTGTTATAAATATATAACTTGTAGGTAAGTAGCTTTGCGGTTGTTATAAAATATATAACTTTTAGGTAAGTAGCTTTGCAGGTGTTATAAAATATATAACTTGTAGGTAAGTAGATTTGCTGTTATAATATATATAATGGTTTTAACAACTCTGAGACTCTCTGCAATCTGCTAATAATTCTAAACTAAAATACTTTTAACTATTATAATTACAGTAGGCAGCAGCCGTGACAGCCGTCAACCGTTAATTAGTAAAACTAGCAGGCAAGTAGTTTTGCGATTGTTATAAAATATATAACTATTAGGTAAGTAGCTTTGCAGCTGTTATAAAATATATAACTTGTAGGTTAGTAGTTTTGCGGATGTTATAAAATATATAACTTGTAGGTAAGTAGCTTTGCGGTTGTTATAATAAATATATAACTTGTAGGTAAGTAGTTTTGCTATTATAATATATATAACTTGTAGGTAAGTAGCTTTCTTGTTATAAAATATATAACTTGTAGGTAAGTAGTTTTGCGGGTTGTTATAAATATATAACTTGTAGGTAAGTAGCTTTGCGGTTGTTATAAAATATATAACTTGTAGGTAAGTAGCTTTGCGGTTGTTATAAAATATATAACTTGTAGGTAAGTAGCTTTGAGGTTGTTATAATATATATAGCTTTTAGGTAAGTAGCTTTGCTGTTATAAAATATATAACTTTTAGGTTATCTGAAGAAATGGCAAAACCAGATTTGCCCTGTGCAATGTCTTTAGTCCCTTAGCCACAAGTACATAAGGTGCAGTGTGTTTTTCCCCTTTTTTTTATATAGCAAGCTTTATATGAACTACAGGTACAGGTTGCTAAATGCGGTTAAATACACTCTCACTCACCCCGCTCTTCATGCGGCAGCCTCACTTGGTCTGTCCTCCTGGATCTGACTCCTTTCAAAGCAGAAGGAAGAGGTCTTACCTGGTGTAGAGTGTCCGCTTGCAACCTCCACAATCGTGGTTCCTGTTGCGTCCCAAATTTCACAGCTCGCCCGGTCACAACTGCACCTGATGCTGCCTTCCAATTTGGGATGTGATCCTAAGATCAAACTCCTTCCTGTTTGCAAGTTACATGAAGTAGAAAAGAAGAGGCGGATCCATCCAATACTTCCAAAACACTGTGAATTTATTGTAGCAATTTTCTTTCACAAACAATTGTTGCAAAAAACTTCAGAGACACACACTTAAAACCATAGGAGCTGATGTGAGGTCCGGTTTCAGTCTTACATGTTTCGGCGGATCCTGACCACCTTAATCATAGATGGTCTATGATTAAGGCGGTCAGGATCCGCCGAAACATGTAAGACTGAAACCGGACCTCACATCAGCTCCTATGGTTTTAAGTGTGTGTCTCTGAAGTTTTTTGCAACAATTGTTTGTGAAAGAAAATTGCTACAATAAATTCACAGTGTTTTGGAAGTATTGGATGGATCCGCCTCTTCTTTTCTACAACTTTTAGGTTAGTAGCTTTGTGGTTGTTATAAAATATATAACATGTAGGTAAGTAGCTTTGGGATTGTTATAAAATATATAACTTGTAGGTAAGAAGCTTTGCGGTTATTATAAAATATATAACTTGTAGGTAAGTAGCTTTGTGGTTGTTATAAAATAAATAACTTGTAGGTAAGTAGCTTTGCTGTTGTTATAAAATATATAACATGTAGGTAAGTAGCTTTGCAGTTGTTATAAAATAAATAACTTGTAGGTAAGTAGCTTTGTGATTGTTATAAAATATATAACTTGTAGGTAAGTAGCTTTGCTGTTATAAAATATATAACTTTTAGGTAAATGGTTTTGTAACTTGTACGAATAGTTTAAAATAACTGGGTTAACCAGCTAAATAAAGGAGCTATTCTCAGCAGCTATCCCTCCAGTCCCACCATCTAACAACAAAAGGTATAAAAAAAAAAGGCTTCCTGCACTGCAGCAGTTAAATATAGCAGTCAGGGGTAAACTAAATAATAATAATATAAAGTTAAATATAGGAGTCAGTAGGGGATAAAATAAAAAGATAAATTATGCAGGTTTACTGCCTATCTGCAGGCTGCAGCAGTTAACTGCTTTAAAAAAAAAAACTTTTTATTTGTTTTAACAACTATGAAAATAATTAAAAAATAAAATACTTTTAAATAGTATTGTAATTACAGCAAACAGCAGCCATGACAGCCGTCAATGGTCAACTAGTAATAGTAATTACAACTAGTCTGCTGCTCAGGTCTCTCAGTCTCTCTGTGACTGTGTAAAAGTATTATGCTGTTAAACTAGGAACTTAAAGGGACATTAAACCACAACATTTTCTTTCATGATTCAGATAGAAAATACAATTTTAAACAATATTCCTATTTACTTCTATTATCTAATTTGTTTCATTCTTTAGATATCTTTTGTTAAAGAAATAGCAATACAAATAGGTGAGCCAATCACATGAGGCATCTAAGTGCCGCCACCAATCAGAAGCTACTGAGCCTATCTAGATATGCTTTTCAGGAAAGAATATCAAGAGAATGAAGCAAAATAGATAATAGAAGTAAATTAGAAAGTTGTTTAAAGAAAGAAAAAATGTGGGTTTAATGTCCCTTTAAAGGAATAGTCTAGTCATAATTAAACTTTCATGATTCAGATAAAGCAGGCAATTTTAAGCAACTATCTAATTGACTCCTATTATTAATGTTTTCCTATGTAAGCATAGGAGCCAGCCCATTTCTGATTCAGCACCTGGGTAGAACTTTCTGATTGCTGTCTAAATGTATCCACCAATCATCAAGTGCTACCCAGGTTCTGAACTAAAAGTGGGCCGGCTCTTAATCTTACATTCAAATAATTATACCACTAAAATGAAGGAAAAGTAATAATAGGAGTAAATTAAAAAGTTGCTTAAAATTGCATGCTCTATCTGAATGATGAAAGCTCAATTTTGACTAGACTATTCCTTTATAGTTTTAAACAAAACAATCTTCAGTCCACTCCACTCCCTACTCTGTCTCTCTGCTCAGGCCTCTCAGTCTCTCTAAAATTATTATGCTGAAACAAGTAAATAAATTCAAGTTTTAAACAAAACAATATTCACTGTCCACTCCCCTCCCTACTCTGTCTCTCTGCTCTATGCTACGGTCAACTTCTGTTCTAACTAGTCTGCTATTAAATATTAAAAAAAAATTACAAAATGTATTTATTTCTATTTTTTTTTTTTTAAACAGTTTGGCTTTTAATTTTTTGGGGGGGCAAATTAAATATAATTTTTCCAATAGAGGAGCTATTGGAAAAATTTTATTTTATTCAGAAATTGTTTTTCTTCTTCTCTGGCAGGGGGTTCACTTGCACCTGTGCGCTTATGGAGGAGCCTCCACTGCTATAAGTTAAATTGTAGCTAGCTTAGGTTGTATTTCACAGATATTTGTATTTAGATTTAAATACGTATTATTTAGTTAATAATTTAAACTTTAATTTAGGTCTATTTAAATTATGTTAAAGTTAGGGGGTGTTAGGTTTAGGGGTTAATATGGTTTAATTTAGGTTGTTGCGATGTGGGGGCTAGGCGGTTTAGGGGTTAATTAATAGGTTTAGTTAGTGTTGGCGATGTGGGGGGGTGCGGTTTAGGGGTTAATAGGTTTAGTTTGTGTCATCGATGTCGGGGGACTGCGGTTTAGGGGTTAATAGGTTTAGTTAGTGTTGGCAATGTTTGGGAACAACGCTTTAGGGGTTAATAGGTTTAGTTAGTGTTGGCAATGTTTGGGAACGATGCTTTAGGGGTTAATAGGTTTAGGTAGAGTTGGCGATGTGGGGGTTGCGGTTTAGGGGTTAATAGTTTTAGTTCATATCTGCAATGTTGGGGAACTGTGGTTTTGGGGTTAATAACTTTATTTAGTTATTTAGTTAGTGTTGACGATGTTTGGGAACAGCGGTTTAGGGGTTAATAGGTTTAGTTATTTAGTTAGTGTTGGCGATGCTTGGGAATGGTGGTTTAGGGGTTAATAGGTTTAGTTCATATCTGTGATGTCGGGGAACTGCGGTTTCGGGGTTAATAACTTTATTCAGTGATTTAATTAGTGTTGGCGATGTTTGGGAATGGCGGTTTAGGGGTTAATATGTTTAGGTAGTGTTGGTGATCTGGAGGAAACAGCATTTTAGGGGTTAATAGCTTTATTTAGTGGTGTTGTGGGTGGCAGCGGCGGCGGGTTGAGATAATTTTGCTTCGGCAATCGCCGGAAAATTAGTTAGAATAACGATTCGGTACATAATAAAGATTCGGTCCCACATTAATAATAATAATTCGGTAATGGTTTAAAATGCATCCAAATTTCAAAATTCGTAACAACACGAATAAATTCCGAAACTGAATTACCGACGTATTCCAAATTATTACGAATGTCTCAAAACAAAAAATGTTAAGACCTGAATCGAAACAAATTTTTCGAACGCGCACAAGTCTAAAGAGAACAAGGCAAATTTGGTAATAATAGTAAATTGTAAAGTTGTTTAAAATTACATGCCCTATTTGAATCATGAAAGGTTTTTGTGGACTTGACTGTCCCTTTAATACACTTTTTACCTCTGTGATTACATTGTTTCTAAGCATCTGCAGACTGCCTCCTTATCTCAGTTCTTTTGACAGACATGCATTTTAGCCAATCAGTGCTGACTCAAATAAATCCACGGGAGTGAGCACAATGTTATCTATATGACAACATGAACTTGCAGTGTCTTACTTTTAAAAACTGTCAAAATGCATTGAGATAAGAGGCAGTTCAACAGGCTTAGAAATTAGCATATGAGCCATCCTAGGTTTAGCTTTCCACAGAGAATACCAAGAGAGCAAAGCGAATTTGATGAGAAAAGTAAATTGGAAAGTTGTTTTAAATTGCATGCCCTACTGGAATCATGAAAGTTTAATTTTGACTAGACTGTCCATTTAAAGCTGTTGTCGTGCGAGTCACATATCACTGAAGCTGTTGATTTTTAGAAACTTGCCTTCTGATTCTTTTGTGACTTTGAGTCTGCCAGACTTCTTCCTTTTAGTGTTTCCTTCACTTTCCAAGTGTGTTTTGCTCTCACTGGCACCTTAGCTTTCTTTGCAATCTCTCAAAAGCAAAGACCAACACTTTTAAGGGTTACAATGTTCTTTCTGTCTTCCTTTGTTAATTGTCTTTTTCTTGCCATTATGATAGCAATATCAACTTAATGTTGAACAACAGTAACCAAATAATAGGGAAAAAAAGGCCAAGCCTACAAGATTGTGTAACTGTTAAAGCACTCTACATCTCACTCTAAGCCTATTTTAACTCATATTTGACTGAGGTGGGTACCGTAGTGAAGATAAACTAGCTATATCCCCTCTACTAGAGTGAATACCGTAGCAGAGAAAACCAGTAATATCCCCTCAAAGGGAGAACAGGGGGAAAAAATTAAAAGTACAAATTTTATTAGTAAATATTAAAATGGGAAAAACGATTAAAAACAAATAGTGTGATCAATCCAACCTATAATACATAATAAGGTTCTACTGGGTAGAAATCGACTTAACTCAGGTATACCAAAATATAATGTGAATAATTGTTATGTATAGATATATGGTAAAATTACATAGATAAGATCTATAGTATGAGCCGGTCAGGAAAAATAAATAAATAAACTCTCAATCTGAGAGTTAATTATATCTGACTTCCCACGTATGAAAATAAGTTGTACAAAATATGTCAACCATATAAATAGTCCTCTGCCACTTAGTAATGTAATTAGGTTAAACTGTGGTCATCTAAGTTTCGTACTGTTTAGAGTACTAAATTGTAGCCAAGTAATCACATAGGAGGATCAAAAGTGATCACTTCTTATTGTAGCCTAAATATGTTGTGAAAATAAAACTTGGTCACTATATTAGGTATGAATGAACGGATTCTATACAGATGAGAAAAAGCTCTATGGTGAAAGGACCTGTTAAATCAAAGGTGACTTGTGGCACTAATACTTGTGAGTTAAATTTGGTCAATATATTCAGTATAGGTTAGTGGAATCATTACAGGTATAAGAATATCTCTAAAGTAAGTTGGCGTGTGAACTCCTAAGTAACCTTTAGTGCTAATCCTTGATGGCATATAATAAAAATTAAATGAATATAAGACCGTGATCTACACAATTATTTAAATGTACTGTCACCTTGGTAGAATATCTCCACCTATTAAAAATAATACCTTGGGTATAGAGCAATAATGTGTTAAAAAATGGTGGCACTATCTTTTATACTGGAAATTTCCTTGCTTTAACCAGTTATGAATTGACCAATTGAGTGAAACTTATATGTTCCAGATATATAAGTTGATACTAATATATCTTATTATTCAAATGTCCAGACATGTACATCTGTTATGAATTGTGCCGTTTTAAATGAAACTTATATGTTGCTAGTAAAAAGAACTGATACATATGTATTAAATGATTCAAAATAAATTGTATTGAGGTATTTGCAAATGACTCTTGTTATATATATCTTCTTCAAAGTTGTGGACTTAAACACTGCCCAAAATTTAACATTACTCTAATAGTATTAACACCTTTATAGGTTGTTACTACACATGTGTTTAGACGATCTTACTGAAGAGAAAGAATGGGTGTTTTACGTTGTAATAACGTTATTGCTGAAGTTAAGCTTATACGTAGTCCACATTAGCTAAAGGGTGTTGAGGTTATACTGCAATTCAGAGCTGTTTAGAACAGTGTCATTATTTCAAAGACACTGTTTGTTTATGGCACAACATTATGCCACAATGTTAATATATAGTATAACTCTAGAACATTAAGGCTACCGTTTGGTTGTTATTTAACTACTGATTTTTAATTGTATGTAATTATGTAGAAAATGCTATACTGTAGCTCAACTTGATAGACCTACAGTGTCATTGTTGTTGAGACGCAGTTGTTATATTACCCAATTTTACGTGATATTATGGTGTAACGCTAAATACCGACCACAAGTATCAGTGTCTCTGAAGTTTTTTGCAACAATTGTTTGTGAAAGAAAATTGCTACAATAAATTCACAGTGTTTTGGAAGTATTGGATGGATCCGCCTCTTCTTTTCTACAACTTTTAGGTTAGTAGCTTTGTGGTTGTTATAAAATATATAACATGTAGGTAAGTAGCTTTGGGATTGTTATAAAATATATAACTTGTAGGTAAGAAGCTTTGCGGTTATTATAAAATATATAACTTGTAGGTAAGTAGCTTTGTGGTTGTTATAAAATAAATAACTTGTAGGTAAGTAGCTTTGCTGTTGTTATAAAATATATAACATGTAGGTAAGTAGCTTTGCAGTTGTTATAAAATAAATAACTTGTAGGTAAGTAGCTTTGTGATTGTTATAAAATATATAACTTGTAGGTAAGTAGCTTTGCTGTTATAAAATATATAACTTTTAGGTAAATGGTTTTGTAACTTGTACGAATAGTTTAAAATAACTGGGTTAACCAGCTAAATAAAGGAGCTATTCTCAGCAGCTATCCCTCCAGTCCCACCATCTAACAACAAAAGGTATAAAAAAAAAAGGCTTCCTGCACTGCAGCAGTTAAATATAGCAGTCAGGGGTAAACTAAATAATAATAATATAAAGTTAAATATAGGAGTCAGTAGGGGATAAAATAAAAAGATAAATTATGCAGGTTTACTGCCTATCTGCAGGCTGCAGCAGTTAACTGCTTTAAAAAAAAAAACTTTTTATTTGTTTTAACAACTATGAAAATAATTAAAAAATAAAATACTTTTAAATAGTATTGTAATTACAGCAAACAGCAGCCATGACAGCCGTCAATGGTCAACTAGTAATAGTAATTACAACTAGTCTGCTGCTCAGGTCTCTCAGTCTCTCTGTGACTGTGTAAAAGTATTATGCTGTTAAACTAGGAACTTAAAGGGACATTAAACCACAACATTTTCTTTCATGATTCAGATAGAAAATACAATTTTAAACAATATTCCTATTTACTTCTATTATCTAATTTGTTTCATTCTTTAGATATCTTTTGTTAAAGAAATAGCAATACAAATAGGTGAGCCAATCACATGAGGCATCTAAGTGCCGCCACCAATCAGAAGCTACTGAGCCTATCTAGATATGCTTTTCAGGAAAGAATATCAAGAGAATGAAGCAAAATAGATAATAGAAGTAAATTAGAAAGTTGTTTAAAGAAAGAAAAAATGTGGGTTTAATGTCCCTTTAAAGGAATAGTCTAGTCATAATTAAACTTTCATGATTCAGATAAAGCAGGCAATTTTAAGCAACTATCTAATTGACTCCTATTATTAATGTTTTCCTATGTAAGCATAGGAGCCAGCCCATTTCTGATTCAGCACCTGGGTAGAACTTTCTGATTGCTGTCTAAATGTATCCACCAATCATCAAGTGCTACCCAGGTTCTGAACTAAAAGTGGGCCGGCTCTTAATCTTACATTCAAATAATTATACCACTAAAATGAAGGAAAAGTAATAATAGGAGTAAATTAAAAAGTTGCTTAAAATTGCATGCTCTATCTGAATGATGAAAGCTCAATTTTGACTAGACTATTCCTTTATAGTTTTAAACAAAACAATCTTCAGTCCACTCCACTCCCTACTCTGTCTCTCTGCTCAGGCCTCTCAGTCTCTCTAAAATTATTATGCTGAAACAAGTAAATAAATTCAAGTTTTAAACAAAACAATATTCACTGTCCACTCCCCTCCCTACTCTGTCTCTCTGCTCTATGCTACGGTCAACTTCTGTTCTAACTAGTCTGCTATTAAATATTAAAAAAAAATTACAAAATGTATTTATTTCTATTTTTTTTTTTTTAAACAGTTTGGCTTTTAATTTTTTGGGGGGGCAAATTAAATATAATTTTTCCAATAGAGGAGCTATTGGAAAAATTTTATTTTATTCAGAAATTGTTTTTCTTCTTCTCTGGCAGGGGGTTCACTTGCACCTGTGCGCTTATGGAGGAGCCTCCACTGCTATAAGTTAAATTGTAGCTAGCTTAGGTTGTATTTCACAGATATTTGTATTTAGATTTAAATACGTATTATTTAGTTAATAATTTAAACTTTAATTTAGGTCTATTTAAATTATGTTAAAGTTAGGGGGTGTTAGGTTTAGGGGTTAATATGGTTTAATTTAGGTTGTTGCGATGTGGGGGCTAGGCGGTTTAGGGGTTAATTAATAGGTTTAGTTAGTGTTGGCGATGTGGGGGGGTGCGGTTTAGGGGTTAATAGGTTTAGTTTGTGTCATCGATGTCGGGGGACTGCGGTTTAGGGGTTAATAGGTTTAGTTAGTGTTGGCAATGTTTGGGAACAACGCTTTAGGGGTTAATAGGTTTAGTTAGTGTTGGCAATGTTTGGGAACGATGCTTTAGGGGTTAATAGGTTTAGGTAGAGTTGGCGATGTGGGGGTTGCGGTTTAGGGGTTAATAGTTTTAGTTCATATCTGCAATGTTGGGGAACTGTGGTTTTGGGGTTAATAACTTTATTTAGTTATTTAGTTAGTGTTGACGATGTTTGGGAACAGCGGTTTAGGGGTTAATAGGTTTAGTTATTTAGTTAGTGTTGGCGATGCTTGGGAATGGTGGTTTAGGGGTTAATAGGTTTAGTTCATATCTGTGATGTCGGGGAACTGCGGTTTCGGGGTTAATAACTTTATTCAGTGATTTAATTAGTGTTGGCGATGTTTGGGAATGGCGGTTTAGGGGTTAATATGTTTAGGTAGTGTTGGTGATCTGGAGGAAACAGCATTTTAGGGGTTAATAGCTTTATTTAGTGGTGTTGTGGGTGGCAGCGGCGGCGGGTTGAGATAATTTTGCTTCGGCAATCGCCGGAAAATTAGTTAGAATAACGATTCGGTACATAATAAAGATTCGGTCCCACATTAATAATAATAATTCGGTAATGGTTTAAAATGCATCCAAATTTCAAAATTCGTAACAACACGAATAAATTCCGAAACTGAATTACCGACGTATTCCAAATTATTACGAATGTCTCAAAACAAAAAATTTTAAGACCTGAATCGAAACAAATTTTTCGAACGCGCACAAGTCTAAAGAGAACAAGGCAAATTTGGTAATAATAGTAAATTGTAAAGTTGTTTAAAATTACATGCCCTATTTGAATCATGAAAGGTTTTTGTGGACTTGACTGTCCCTTTAATACACTTTTTACCTCTGTGATTACATTGTTTCTAAGCATCTGCAGACTGCCTCCTTATCTCAGTTCTTTTGACAGACATGCATTTTAGCCAATCAGTGCTGACTCAAATAAATCCACGGGAGTGAGCACAATGTTATCTATATGACAACATGAACTTGCAGTGTCTTACTTTTAAAAACTGTCAAAATGCATTGAGATAAGAGGCAGTTCAACAGGCTTAGAAATTAGCATATGAGCCATCCTAGGTTTAGCTTTCCACAGAGAATACCAAGAGAGCAAAGCGAATTTGATGAGAAAAGTAAATTGGAAAGTTGTTTTAAATTGCATGCCCTACTGGAATCATGAAAGTTTAATTTTGACTAGACTGTCCATTTAAAGCTGTTGTCGTGCGAGTCACATATCACTGAAGCTGTTGATTTTTAGAAACTTGCCTTCTGATTCTTTTGTGACTTTGAGTCTGCCAGACTTCTTCCTTTTAGTGTTTCCTTCACTTTCCAAGTGTGTTTTGCTCTCACTGGCACCTTAGCTTTCTTTGCAATCTCTCAAAAGCAAAGACCAACACTTTTAAGGGTTACAATGTTCTTTCTGTCTTCCTTTGTTAATTGTCTTTTTCTTGCCATTATGATAGCAATATCAACTTAATGTTGAACAACAGTAACCAAATAATAGGGAAAAAAAGGCCAAGCCTACAAGATTGTGTAACTGTTAAAGCACTCTACATCTCACTCTAAGCCTATTTTAACTCATATTTGACTGAGGTGGGTACCGTAGTGAAGATAAACTAGCTATATCCCCTCTACTAGAGTGAATACCGTAGCAGAGAAAACCAGTAATATCCCCTCAAAGGGAGAACAGGGGGAAAAAATTAAAAGTACAAATTTTATTAGTAAATATTAAAATGGGAAAAACGATTAAAAACAAATAGTGTGATCAATCCAACCTATAATACATAATAAGGTTCTACTGGGTAGAAATCGACTTAACTCAGGTATACCAAAATATAATGTGAATAATTGTTATGTATAGATATATGGTAAAATTACATAGATAAGATCTATAGTATGAGCCGGTCAGGAAAAATAAATAAATAAACTCTCAATCTGAGAGTTAATTATATCTAACTTCCCACGTATGAAAATAAGTTGTACAAAATATGTCAACCATATAAATAGTCCTCTGCCACTTAGTAATGTAATTAGGTTAAAGTGTGGTCATCTAAGTTTCGTACTGTTTAGAGTACTAAATTGTAGCCAAGTAATCACATAGGAGGATCAAAAGTGATCACTTCTTATTGTAGCCTAAATATGTTGTGAAAATAAAACTTGGTCACTATATTAGGTATGAATGAACGGATTCTATACAGATGAGAAAAAGCTCTATGGTGAAAGGACCTGTTAAATCAAAGGTGACTTGTGGCACTAATACTTGTGAGTTAAATTTGGTCAATATATTCAGTATAGGTTAGTGGAATCATTACAGGTATAAGAATATCTCTAAAGTAAGTTGGCGTGTGAACTCCTAAGTAACCTTTAGTGCTAATCCTTGATGACATATAATAAAAATTAAATGAATATAAGACCGTGATCTACACAATTATTTAAATGTACTGTCACCTTGGTAGAATATCTCCACCTATTAAAAATAATACCTTGGGTATAGAGCAATAATGTGTTAAAAAATGGTGGCACTATCTTTTATACTGGAAATTTCCTTGCTTTAACCAGTTATGAATTGACCAATTGAGTGAAACTTATATGTTCCAGATATATAAGTTGATACTAATATATCTTATTATTCAAATGTCCAGACATGTACATCTGTTATGAATTGTGCCGTTTTAAATGAAACTTATATGTTGCTAGTAAAAAGAACTGATACATATGTATTAAATGATTCAAAATAAATTGTATTGAGGTATTTGCAAATGACTCTTGTTATATATATCTTCTTCAAAGTTGTGGACTTAAACACTGCCCAAAATTTAACATTACTCTAATAGTATTAACACCTTTATAGGTTGTTACTACACATGTGTTTAGACGATCTTACTGAAGAGAAAGAATGGGTGTTTTACGTTGTAATAACGTTATTGCTGAAGTTAAGCTTATACGTAGTCCACATTAGCTAAAGGGTGTTGAGGTTATACTGCAATTCAGAGCTGTTTAGAACAGTGTCATTATTTCAAAGACACTGTTTGTTTATGGCACAACATTATGCCACAATGTTAATATATAGTATAACTCTAGAACATTAAGGCTACCGTTTGGTTGTTATTTAACTACTGATTTTTAATTGTATGTAATTATGTAGAAAATGCTATACTGTAGCTCAACTTGATAGACCTACAGTGTCATTGTTGTTGAGACGCAGTTGTTATATTACCCAATTTTACGTGATATTATGGTGTAACGCTAAATACCGACCACAAGTATCAGTTAGCCTAAATTCAAAATAGTCTGCTGTGATTTACTTCAAAGAGACTTTAACATCGCCACCCATATGCGGCACACACACAGACTCATATGTGGCAGTTAACCGTTCCACATTCTATGGTTACCGATATCAGAGCTGCAGTGTAACTGCTATGTTAGGCGCCAAAATACTGCTCTGATATAAGTAAAGATAAGTCCCAAGCTTCTAACCATTTAAATTAGAAACCTTGTGTTAAAATTAACTATCATTAGGTTGTAGAAAACACTAATATTTAAAATTGAGGATCCCAAATCCTCCAACAACTACCTAACATGTTTCGCACGTTAGCCGTGCTTTATCAAAGGCGAAGCCGCCGTCCGTTTTCTCCCTTTTATAGGGAAAGATTTGTTCCCATTGGCCATTGTGTGGGAGGTGTCCAGTGTGGTTTGATTGGCTCAAATGAGCCTCAGCATTGATATCTATGAATACCGTAAATAGTACTAGAGTTAAGCATCAAAAAAGTATTTTTGTACATAGTTTATTATGCTTAAAATATTTATAGTTCAAATGCGAGTGCATTCACTATTGTTTTTAATAAACCATACCATTATTCTACTTGTACGTGAATTCGATGTTAAGTATCAACTTTTTGTATATACAACTTAGAGCTGATTCTGATCAAAGCTATGGGGGACCTTTTTTTCTATTGAAAATGATCTTGGCATCAAAGCAGTGGAATTTTTCTTAAAAGAAGGGTCATATTTATGATATAGATTGTAATTGGTGTATATAGATTTCATCTTATTGTTTAGAACTAGATATTAAAACTGTTTATAGAATTTGCAAAAATTTTATTTAAATAAGATGTTTATCTGTAAGTAGCACATGATATAAAGTGTTACGTTGTGTAGCAAGATTGTATATATCCTTGTAATAATCGATATTTACTATCAGTATATAATTGCATCACCTCAATTGCTGTATTATATGAAAAAATTATATATGTATATAATATTGACCGAGGGGTCTCAAGTCTGTATTGTGATTAATTTATTAACTGGACTTATAATAAATTGTAGTGATTTGAAGTGTCAAAGTGCTCCGTGTAAACTTGAGTGAATGGTGAGTCTTAGTGTATAGTGATGTAATATGATTGAATACCAATATAGTGTTGACGACATCATAACTAATGTGACCAAGAACCTATTATTAGAGTGTATTGGGAATAATGTTAAGTTCAATTTAATGAATTAAATAGAATGGAATAATTGTGAACTAAAAATAACAATAATAAAAAATATAATGATAAAAAAAAAATATAAAAAAAATATTTTTGAAAATTAATATTAAAAATTAATTATTAATTATTAATTAAAAAAGAAAAAGACTGCTAACGTGAATTGTGTAAGGATGTGAAGAGTGAAAATTATAACCTAGGTGTGTGCTTAGGATTTAAATTAATAAAAAAAATAAAAAAAGGGTGTATAAATGCTTATTGTGGACTATATTAAAATATGTGAACTAGAATAAAATATTTAAATATTTAAAATCTGATGATTGTGCCCCAAAATTCCTATAATTGTAATATAAAGAAATTGTTATGTTTATTAAGGTAAGTATGGTGTTGAATATATAGAACTAGTTATTAAACTTGTAGTATATTCTTATGGAATTATTGATGAAACCTATTATATGGTTACATATGTGTCCTGTTCATAGTAACTCTCTTTTTATGGTTTTAGGTCTATACAGATCTTGTTGTTTATATTTTAAGAAATAAAAAACTTTTTGCATTACAGATTATTCTGTTTCTATATATTTTTAGAATCTTTAAGGTAACTTAAGTATACCATCCAATCTTATTATCGAACTATAAACTTATGGGGATATTTGCTTCTAATCATTAATGTGTTATCTTAACACTTCCTATCATATGAATATATTGTTTATGAACCATTTTTAGTTTCTATAAATAGCAAAAATAAGTG
Organism: Bombina bombina; assembly: GCF_027579735.1. NCBI lineage: Eukaryota > Metazoa > Chordata > Amphibia > Anura > Bombinatoridae > Bombina > Bombina bombina. The sequence continues at coordinate 729,913,061 of NC_069504.1, forward strand.
TTTTGTTCATTCATGCCAAATGGTTGTACAGTATTGAGTCTGCAGATCCATTTGCATTCAGCTCTAAGCAATGCGTCCTCCAGGTTACCTCCTCTGATACCTAAAGATACCTTTTCTAGTCCCACACACTTGAGTCCAGAAGGATTGGCCTGATGGTATCGTAGGAAATGTGACGCTACTGTGGTGATGGTTTTACCATCTTCAATATCTTTTTGTGAATTTTTAATGTTCCTAATGTGTTCCTGTATTCTTATTCGCAGTTTCCTGCTCGTCATTCCTACGTACCTCAGGTTACACTTGCACTTCAGTGCATAAATTATGCTCTCTTTAGTGCAACTGATATATCTGTTGATTTTATGGTACTGGCCAAATTGATCTTTAATTTTGGTTGTTTTTTCCATATAGCTACAAGTGGAACAAGTACCACAGGGATAAGAACCATTTTTGAAAGCTGATGTAGTTGTCTTGATTTTATAATGACTGCTGGTAAGCAAATCCTTTAAATTGCTTGGTCTTCTGTAACTTACAGAGATCGAATCCCCCACCAAGCTTTTGAGATCTGTGTCTGATTGTAAAATTTGCCAATGTTTTTTTAAAACATTTATTATTTGATGTATTTGTGGATTGTAGGTAAGGATTAGTCTTGTTTGGTTGTCAACCAGATTTTTAGGTTTCTTTTGTAGAAGACTTGGCCTGTGGGTATCAATTGCTCTTTTCTTTGCTTTCTTGATACATCTATTACTGTAGCCCCTATCTTGGAGTCTATTTTGTAAATCCGACGATTGTCTTTGAAAATTTCCATCATCACTGCAATTTCTACAAATTCGTAGAAATTTGCCAACAGGAAGAGACTTTATAGTACTAGGCGCATGAGCACTACTATGGTGTTACAAACTGTTTGTGGCAGTTGATTTGAGGAATACATCTGTAGTAATTGATCCATCTTGGTTCTTGCAAATTTTTAGATCCAAAAAGTCTATAGTTGTTTGACTTATTGTGTGGGTGAGACGTATATTCAGATTGTTGTTGTTTAAATGTAGTATAAATAGTTCTTCTTTGTTACCCTCCCATAGGAATAGTATATCGTCAATATATCTAATCCACAGGGGTATTTTGTTGGTATATTCTGTGTTGGTATCTGTGAATATTATCTGTCTCTCCCACCATCCAAGAAAAAGGTTAGCATACGTTGGGGCACATGAAGTGCCCATTGCTGTCCCTTTTATTTGCAAGTAATATTGATTAGCAAATGTAAAAAACTTGTGTCTCAAGATGAAATCAAGGAGGCGTAAAATGAACAGGTCATGGAGATTGTTTTCCTCTAACCCTTCTTTTAAGAAACATTCCACTGCTTTGATGCAAAGATCATGTTCAATAGAAAAAAAAAGTCCCCCATAGCTTTGATCAGAATCAGCTCTAAGTTGTATATACAAAAAGTTGATACTTAACATCAAATTCACGTACAAGTAGATTAATGGTATGGTTTATTAAAAACAATAGTGAATGCACTCGCATTCAAACTATAAATATTTTAAGCATAATAAACTATGTACAAAAATACTTTTTTGATGCTTAACTACTATTTACGGTATTCATAGATATCAATGCTGAGGCTCCTTTGAGCCAATCAAACCACACAGGACACCTCCCACTCAATGGCCAATGGGAATAAATCTTTCCCTATAAAAGGGAGAAAACGGACGGCGGCTTCGCCTTTGATAAAGCACGGCTAACGTGCGAAATATGTTAGGTAGTTGTTGGAGGATTTGGGATCCTCAATTTTAATTATTAGTGTTTTCTACAACCTAATGATAGTTAACTTTAACACAAGGTTAACACAAGGTTTCTAATTTAAATGGGTAGAAGCTTGGGACTTATCTTTACTTATATCAGAGCAGTATTTTGGCGCCAAACATAGCAGTTACACTGCAGCTCTGATATCGGTAACCATAGAATGTGGAACGGTTAACTGCCACATATGAGTCTGTGTGTGTGCCGCATATGGGTGGCGATGTTAAAGTCTATTTTAAGTAAATCACAGCAGACTATTTTGAATTTAGGCTAACTGATACTTGTGGTCAGTATTTAGCGTTACACCATAATATCACGTAAAATTGGGTAATATAACAACTGTGTCTCAACAACAATGACACTGTAGGTCTATCAAGTTGAGCTACAGTATAGCATTTTCTACGTAATTATATACAATTAAAAATCAGTAGTTTAATAACAACCAAACGGTAGCCTTAATGTTCTAGAGTTATACTATATATTAACATTGTGGCATAACGTTGTGCTATAAACAAACAGTGTCTTTGAAATAATGACACTGTTCTAAACGGCTCTGAATTGCAGTATAACCTCAACACCCTTTAGCTACTGTGGACTACGTATAAGCTTAACTTCAGCAATAACGTTATTACAACATAAAACACCCATTCTTTCTCTTCAGTAAGATCGTCTAAACACATGTGTAGTAACAACCTATAAAGGTGTTAATACTATTAGAGTAATGTTAAATTTTGGGCAGTGTTTAAGTCCACAACTTTGAAGAAGATATATATAACAAGAGTCATTTGCAAATACCTCAATACAATTTATTTTGAATAATTTAATACATATGTATCAGTTCTTTTTACTAGCAACATATAAGTTTCATTTAAAACGGCACAATTCATAACAGATGTACATGTCTGGACATTTGAATAATAAGATATATTAGCATTGAAACCTGGTTATATATTTTAATATTAGGGAGACCAAACCCTCCAGCATCCTTGTCTAAATAAAGGGTATTTTTAGAGAGTCTTACCCTCTTTCCACCCCATATAAAAATGTTACATTCTTTCTCATATCTCCTCATATCTGAGTTCCTTATAAATATCGGAAGGTTCTGCATTATATATAACAATCGTGGAAATAAAAATGTTTTCAACATCATAATTCTAGCGGAGACCGAGATCGGTAAAGGACTCCATTTTTCTAAAACCATGGAACATTCAGCAAAAAATTTGGAATGATTTAGTGAATACCACAGATCTGGGTTTGCGCTAAGATATAGCCCTAAGTACTTAATGTGTTCAACCTCTCGGAAGGGATGCTGGAAAGTATATTTTTTGGGCCGTTGGATCCACAGTATTTCTGATTTTGTATAGTTTACCTTATAGCCTGAAAAAGAGCCAAATTCACTAATTATTCCTGATAATAGGGGGATACTTTGAGCTGTTCTAGATAGAAAGAGTATTAAATCATCTGCATAGAGGGTTAAAACAACGTTTCCACCCCCTATCCTGATACCTTCCAAAGCTTGTCTAAGCCTAATGGCCAGAGGTTCTATCGAGAGATTAAAAAGTAGAGGTGACAATGGGCACCCTTGTCTAGTCCCTTTCGTCAACGTTATTTTTGGTGAGAAATATCCATTTATAAATAATGTAGAACAGGGCGCATTGTAGATCAGTTTAATAAAGTTAAGAAAATTGCCTGTAATACCAAATTGAGAAATTAAAGTAAATAAATGGTCCCAGACAATGGCGTTGAATGCTTTTTCCGCATCCAAGGTTAGTAGTGCCAAGTCTACTTCCCCTACATTATAGTTAGTTTTAGTTTTATTCCAGAAATGGCTCAGCACTAATAAAACCTTACGTATATTTTTTGATATACATCTTCCTGGCATAAATCCAGATTGATCACTATGGATTAAAGGAACACTCAATCAAAATTAAACTTTCATTATTCAGATAGAGCATGCCACTTTAAACAACTTTCCAATTTACTTCCATTAACTAAATGTGCACAGTCTTTTTATATTTAAACTTTTTGAGTCATCAGCTACTACTGAACATGTGCAAGAATAAGTGTGTATGCATTTGTGAATGGCTGGTGGCTGTCACATGGTACATGTATGCATTTGTGATTGGCTGATGGCTGTCACATGGTACAGGGGGAGTGGAAAAATACATCACTTTTAAAATTGTCAGAAAAAAAAATCTACTACTCATTTGAAGTTCAGACAAATTGCTATTGCATTGTCTTGTTATCTTGCATTTGTTGATTATGCAAATCTACTGTGTTGACTGGTCCTTTAACTCATTTATGCTCTTCTTCAGTCTATCTGCTACTATAGCTGCAATAAGTTTATAATCGTTATTTAATAGTGATATCGGTCTATAGGCATTGAGATTTTCCGGGTCTTTATCCTTTTTATGCAGTAAAATGACTGTGGAAGCACAAAAAAGACTAGAACCTGATTCATTATGCATAAAATAGTGATTAAATAAGTCTTGTAGTGTACCCCCAATTTCACTTTTCAATATTCTATAAAACTCCGTGGGTAACTGATCCGGACCAGGAGCTTTATTTAATTTAGCCTTATCTATAGATGTTAGGATTTCCTCTTCTGTTATAGGTTTATTTAATTCTGCCAAATCCTCTACCGATATTTGTGGGAGGCGCACTTCCTTCCAGAATTGCTCTTTAGCAGTTTTATCAATTGATCCCGCTGTATAAATTTCCCTATAGTGTTCATACATTAGTCTATTAATCTCCTTTGGTGAAGTTTATCTTGACTCCCCTATTTTGATACTGCTGATATTCCTTTTCCCCTCACTTCCCCCCTTACTTATTTTAGCCAAATATTTTGCTGACCTACCCTGGTAACTAGAGAAAAAGGCATTCATCTTCCTATCCTGTTTTGCATTCTTAACTTTTAAAAATCCCTCTCTTTCGGCTTTAGCTTTCATATATTTAGCCCATGTATCATTATTAGGGTTATCAATATATATCTTGAATTTATTTTTTAACTGGTTAGCTAGTTGAATATCTCGGGCCCGCATTTTCTTTTCCCGTTTAGCTAAGTAACTTTTTATTTCCCCACGCAGAACTGCTTTTGCAGCTTCCCAAAAGACCTCTATTTTATGATAATAGTTCTTATTTTCTATTTAATATTGTTTCCATTTTTGCACTAAAAATCTATTAAAGTCTATATCCTGTGTCAAATATTTAGGGAAAAAAAAAGTTGTTGGTTCCGGTTTTCCGGGATCTAATACCCTCAATATCTAAACCAATTATTGCGTGATCCGATATGATTATATCATCTATCATAGGATTTAGAGCTAAAGATAACATCGGGTCATTTATTAGAAAAAGATCTATGCGTGACATTACTCTATGCATTTTAGATACACATGAAAAAGATCTTGTATCTGGATTTTTAATCCACCAAATGTCATAGAGATCTAATTTGTTCCGAAAAAGCCAAAATAATCTTTCTTCCATTTTCCTGCCTACAGGGCGATTTGCAGGTCTTGTTCTATCTAATTCGGGGTTCGATGTCATATTAAAATCCCCGGCAATAATCATATTCTTATTACTGTGAGGGCAAAGTTTAATGTATAGCTCATCCCAAAAACCAGGATCTAAATCATTTGGGCCATAAACATTACAGATAATTAGTGATGTATTGCCATGTTCAATTCCAAGTATAATATATCTCCCTCTCGGATCCTTCACCTGTAATGTAATTTTATATTTAAAGTTTTTAGAAAATAGAACTGCTACCCCTCTCTTACGTTTAGGTCCAGGGGCAGAGATTACTTCTCCTACCCAATTACCTTTAAGTTTATTCACTTCCACCTCTTGCAAATGAGTCTCTTGTAAAAGAGCTATATCTGGATTCTTTTTTTTAAGTAATTTTAAAATTATGGACCTTTTCGCAGGGGAGGTTATCCCCCCCACGTTCCATGATACTATATTAACCATAGCTGTTTCGGGGTCTTAGTCTAAAAAAAAAAACAAAGCAAAAAAAAAAAAAAAACAACACCCAACACAAAAACACATAGGAAGGCGTATACCAACATCAAACATCATAAAGTAATTTCCTTCTATAAACATACCTAGTTCTTTACATAGACAATTACAAAATACCATATAATAAGCCTGTTTCAACCGGGGGCAGCCTGTAGTGTACCCCTAAAGAGACTTAATATATTCCTCGGCCTCTTGCTGTGATTTTAGCGTAATGTTTTCATTGTTATATCTAAAACAAATTTTAGCCGGATACATAAGTCTGGCCTGAACACCTTTTTGTATTAGGGATGAACAGAAAGGCGACATTTCTCTACGTTTCGTATAAGTTTCATACGAATAATCCTGGAAAAGTATAATTTTCTCCTGCCCTATCATTAGTGGACTTTTTTGTCTAGCATATCTCATGATTATTAGTTTATCCTGGAAGTTTAAATATTTTACCATTACAGGCCTGGGTTTATTTATACCATTACTCTCTACTCTGGGGGGACCTAGTCTATGGGCCCTTTCTACCAAAAAGGATGTTTCTGAGGTTTGTAAACCCAGTAACAATGGTAGGTCTTTAGAGGCAAATTTAATTAAGTCTTGATACTGAATAGTATCTGGGAGACCTATTATCTTCACATTGTTCCTGCGTGAACGGTCCTCTAACTCCTCTACCTTAGACTGCATATTTTTAATAGTAGCCTGCTGCAATTTAAGTAATTTATCTTGCGTGCCCACCTGATCTTCAAGATCAGAGATTCTCGTTTCGGCCTCGCCTAATCTACTGGAAAACTGTCTGATCTCTTCCCTTTGAGGGGATATTACTGGTTTTCTCTGCTACGGTATTCACACTAGTAGAGGGGATATAGCTAGTTTATCTTCACTACGGTACCCACCTCAGTCAAAGATGAGTTAAAATTGGCTTAGAGTGAGATGTAGAGTGCTTTAACAGTTACACAATCTTGTAGGCTTGGCCTTTTTTTCCCTATTGTTCCTTTAGTTTACAGCACCTAATCCATAAGTTATATTTAAATTATTAACTTAGAATTATCTATATATTGGACATCTCTCTCCCAGTGGTGCCATTCTCCACCTCCTTTTCCTCTTTCCCATTACCCTACTAAAGTATCCAAATAATGCTTTAGAGGGTGTAGAAACAAGGTCTGTTTCAACAATATTTTCATAGAGAAAGGATATGTAAGTAATCAACAAAAATTTGGATACCTGTAGGAAGTGTTAAAGGGACAGTAAAGTCATAATTAGACTTTCATGATTTAGACAGAGCATACAATTTTAAACAACTTTCCAATTTACTTCTATTATTTAATTTGCTTCCTTCTCTTGTTATCCTTTGCTGAAAGGTTTATCTAGGTAAGCTCAGGAGCAGCAAAGAAACTTGGCTCTAGTTGCTGATTGATGGTTGTATATATATATAAATATATATATATATATATATATATATATATATATATACACACACAGTATATACTGATTGTCATTGGTTCACCCATTTGTTTAGTTAGAAACCAGTAGTGCATTGCTGCTCCTTCAACAAATGATACTAAGAGAATAAAGAAAATTTGATAAAAGTAGTAAACAGGAGGGGGCGGAGCCTAGCCACGGAGCTGAATGGCGGTGTAAGTCTTGAGCTCTTAGGCCCAGCGATACATATGGGCTAATAATAATAAGCAGGGGCGATAACATTTATAAAAATAGGCAACCACAATAGTGAGGGAACTTGAGAGGACAAAGTGCGAGCTCCAGAGAGGAAGTACAAGAACGAGGAGCCACTTAAACTTACTGCCGCTACGGGCCGCGGGCGCCGTCCATGTGGCGCAAGACAGTGATACTAGGAGAACAGTGGCATGAACAAGACTCTTGGCAGTCATAAGGCTTCAAAATCTCCTGACACTGCGCACAAAGCTAAGACACCCACCGGATCACTGTGAGTAACTAATACTGAACAAGGTGTCATTTTGGGGAAACGGACTAACATAAGGACCTAGTAATACCTCAGGGCCATAATTTAACCCCCTCAAAGGATTTTCTTAGCAGGCAGCCCTAATATAAATATCAAAGTCTTGTGCATCTCATCAGACATCCCTAATCAACAGACTACTGCTGTTGTACACTTAAAAACACTTAACCGGGCAGAAAGCCTTATAGCAGAGAGACCACGTGGAGGAGATAGAACACACAGCACTTTCGCAGTGAGCTTTTACTCGCAGCTTCCCATCTCTACCCCCCATGTGGATACCGGGCAATAATGAGTTGATAATAACCAACAACACCAAGAACTTACTCAGTGGGGGCAGGGAGCATATAACCCCATCAACTATGCCACAGAAGAAGAGCCAAAAAATGGAGAAAAGCATAGTGACCAAAACTATGGGTGTAACAATCTGTTAATTTCTTTTAGCAATTTTAAAATATATGTTACTACTTCACTGAGTGTATGCTGCCATAAACTCCCAATTATCATATCTTAGATGTCAGGATTTAGTATGGTAGCAATTTATCTGAATGGATTTAAAATGGTGGAAATAACACAAGTTGTAAATCTTAACAAACATATGTTATCTTTGATATTAACAGATAATGAAATGGTAATTCATGGTAAGATTTCATAACTAGCTTTCAAGATGTGGATATGTATTTGAAGCAAGATATTGTTGATACATAAAGATATCGTTTTAGAAAGTTTGAACAAGCAGGATAAATATGGTTCAATCAAAGTAGAAGTGATATTGGAATGAATAATATTACGCATTGATTTCATAACGACATGCTGAGTCTGAGGACATTGATAATAAAGTCATACCTTAAAGTTGTAATAATATCTTACTGTGCCTTAAGGAGTAATGGAGGTTCGAGTAGAACTTAGTGTTTGCAAACACGGAAGCTTCGGTCTTTAGGCGCGCAGTCTACAGCTGATCTGAGCAGAGCGGGAGCTGCGTAGCACATCCAGCTGATCAGTGAAGAGCAGGTGACGTCACCAAGTTCCGACTTAGTTCACGGAGATAGTTGCAGCGATGTTGTAGATCCAATGGGTAATCAGATTACAGATTGAATAAATAAGTTTGACATCTTTGTTCCCAAACACTGTTCAGATGTCACACTAGAGAGGAGGTATAAGGATTGTAGAATTAGTACTAATAAGTAATGATAACTTAAGGCTTTAAATGGATAACAGAAATAAAGGGAGCAGCAGTACTTCCCTCAGTGATCCAATAATCAAGCATTGGACACTGGAAGTAATGATCTTAAATAGGGTGCAGGAATGGGGAGGAGATTTGACTTAAAGGCAAAGTTTGGAAGTCAAATCCTGACAATGGGCCAGTATTTAAGGCCAGTTGAACAAGCTGCGCCAGCTCAACAGGATGCAGCAGAGGAGAGACATCTCACAACAGACACACCTCAGCATAGCACTGATCACTTGCCTACTGACTATGTTACTAAAGCAGATCTCAGTTTGCTATCCTCGAAAGAAGATATTAAGGTGGCTATGCACGAAGTGAGGGCCCTATATAAAGATTTGCACAAAGATGTGACAACCATTAAAGGACGTCTTGATACAGTGGAAACCCAAAACAGGTCACATTCAACTGAATTAAAACAAATCTCTGCTACAGTATCATCTCAAGAGGTGACAATAGAAAATCTAAACGAAAAAATAGAGGATTTAGAAAACCGAAGTCGTCGGAACAATCTGAGAGTCAGGGGAGTTCCAGAATCAGTGAATCCACCAGCAATTGCAAGATATCTGCAGGACTTATTCAGAACCATTAAAGGAACACCCTCTGCACCTGAAATCCCCATTGAGAGGGCACATAGGGCGTTAAGAGCCAAACCCCCCCCCCCCCAAAGCCCCTCCAAGAGACATAGTTGTAAAACTGCTTCACTTCCGTGATAAAGAGGAAATTTTGAGAACCTCGAGAGCAAAACAACCGATTCAGCATGCCGGAATTCACATACAAATATTCAGTGACCTTAGCCCCACTACGCTGCAAAAACGTAGATCTCTCTCCTTCCTCACCTCTGTATTACAGACCCACAGGATCCCCTACAGGTGGGGATTTCCTGTATCTATCATAGCCACAAAAGACAATAAGAATGTGATCTACAGAACGGAGGAAGATCTCCAGCACTTTTGTTCCCAGCTTTCTATCGAAGTTCCTGCCCCTCTTGGATTCGTAGAAGACACATCACATCGCACACAAACAACAAGGAGAGAAGACCCTATTTATCAACCACAGGCCACTAGTGACCCCAGAGAAGCTGGTGATTAATAACAAGAAGGGACTCATTGCCTCCTAAGGACTTTAAAGACTGAATAGAGTGGAAGTCCTATCATACATGGGGCACGCAAGTATTTTTCTAATGTCACATAAGTATTAACCAATACTGTGTTCAGTTAGTTAGATTTCATAAAAGCTGCAGCATGTGACAGATGTTTTCGTTCATATATAACTGCTCATAGTTCAGGAATCTTTGGTTAGTTGTTTCAGTGAGTGATGACTTGTTATGCCCCAAGGTAGATAAACTACAGGAGAGGCGCAGTGTAATTAAATAAGATAATTACTTGCATGGTAACATTTTTATATGCATTCAATAGGCCAATCTTTCAAATGCACAAATGTATTCTTGTCACCTTGAAAAATGTGGTTTCTTTGGAAAGATATGTCACTTCTACCCTTTGCATCACAGCTAGCTATATAACAAGATCACCACTAATCAATGGGGGGTAATCCCTCCACATACTATTTAAGCTCTGCACATTGACATAATATGATCATTTACTGCAATCACCATAAATGAGCGAATTTACATTTAAGGGAAAAAGCCATCACACATAGGACATGCAAGTGTTTTTCTAAAGCCACATATGTATTAACCAATACTGTGAGTAGTTAGTCAGAATTCATAAATGTTGCAGCATGTGACAGACGGTTTTGTTTATATTTAACTGTTTAGAGTTTAGGAATTTTCTTAGTTAAGTATTTTAATATGCAATATTTAGTTATGCCCGAAGGTAGATAAACCTTAGGTGAGGTGCAGTATATTTTGATGGATAATTATGTGTATAGTAACATACCAACATGTATTCAATATGCCAACCATACAAATGCACAAATGTATCCTTACTATGTTTAAAAAAGCGGACTCTCAGGAGTGACGTATCACCTTCTTCCCACTGCATTACCACTAGCTGCACAACATGATCTCCACCAGTCAAAGGAGGGTAGCTCCTCCACATTTTATTTAGCCCTGCACATTAATACAATAGGATCACTTGCTGCAGTTAACAAAGCCAAGCAAATTTACATCTTCACTAATGCATTAGATCACCGGCTCCTGCGATCATTGAAATAATAATTTAGGCCTTTCTGTGTCGCCGGGACACATCCCCATTAGTGTACTAAACCCAATAAGTACATACAAGTAGAGAGATACTCTTTCTATTACTCATATCGCTCTACACTTCACATAATTAAATCTAGACCTATACTTTGGGTCTAGAAACATTTTAGGTATAGGTATTTGTTGATCCTACTTTTTCTTTCCCCTCTTTCCTCCTCTTTTGCCCCACTCCTCATCCTCCTTTCTCCCCCCTTTTAAATATCTCTTCTCCCCCCATTTTTTTTTTTTTCTTCCTCTCACCCCCTCCTACCCTATCACAAACACAAGATGAGCAATAGGCACTCTCGCAGACCAAACCATAGTATAACGCTAACGACAGTTAATGTACACGGCCTCAATAGTCCAAACAAAAGATCTATTACATTAAGGGAAATTAATAAAATGCACAGTTCCATTGTTTATCTGCAGGAAACGCATTTCCAAAGAGGAAAGGAACCGGGTTGGCCAACACCCAGCAACACAATTTTTTTTTAAAAATAGCGAGGCTGCTACTTGATTATGCGAAAGGCCCAATACTGATGGGAGGCGACTTTAATGTCCCAATGTGCCCTTCCTTGGACACCTCTAATTCGCGGTCTAGCGTCTCCAAAGCTATATTGAAATCCATAAAAAATACTCTCGCAGAGCTAAACTTACATGATGTGTGGAGAACATTACACCCCACAAGTAGGGATTATACTTACCTATCTAACGTGTATCATAAATATTCCCGTATAGATTACTGGTACACAGACTCAATAAGCCTCCCAATGGTTCACTCTTGCAAGATTGGCACGATATCATGGACATATCATGCCCCAGTTGTGTGCAAAGTGGTCTGGCCAGAGGCCCCCCTAACGGACCTGATCTGGAAGCTAGATGATTACATACTATATGACCCAACAATAGTGTCATCTATTACTGCTACACTATCAGAGTACTTTTCACTCAACAGATACACGGATACTTCCCTTCCCATAACCTGGGAGGCGCATAAGTGCGTCGTCCGAGGTGAGTTAATAAAAACCAAAGCCAAAATAACGAAAGAAAAAAGGGCCAAATACGAACAAACCCACTCGCTAATTCGCGACCTAGAGGACTTACACAAACAAGACCCCACTAACCGCAAAATCTCACAGGACTTACAACAGGCTAAAGGAGACCTGAAGAACATACTGGACACAGACTCACAAAGACAAGCTTTTAACCTAAGACAAAAATACTATGACCAGGGGAATAAACCGGGTAGATTGTTAGCGAGGGCGACAAAACGTAAAAGACTTAAATCATTCATACACTCCCTCAACGATTCTAACGGAGAAGAGACAAGAGACAGCAAGGGTATAGCGCGAATATTTCAGCAGTATTACCGCAACTTATATAATTTAGACACCCCTGCATTGCCACCACATACACAGGAGCATGCACACATAAAAGAAGCGCTCACAATAGACTACTTAGAGAACCTTAAATTGACACAACTATCGGATGAGGACTCGGAGTCCTTGGACTCCCCTGTCACGACTGAGGAGATTACTAAAGCAATAAAAGATCTCCCGTCTGGAAAAAGCCCAGGTCCAGATGGTTTGACCCCCAGATATTATAAAATCTTTCAGAATATCCTGGTTCCCCACATGCAAGCTCTTTTTAATGATTTATTTACCACTAAATCACTCCCACCTTCAATGCTGGAAGCACATGTCACTGTTTTGCCAAAACCGGGCAAAGCGCCGGACAGACCAAGTAATTTTAGGCCTATATCTCTTTTAAATACAGATGTGAAAATATTAGCAAAGATATTAGCAAATAGACTCAACAAATTCCTCCCAGACTTAGTTTCCACAGATCAGGCCGGCTTTGTTCCGGGCCGCGAGGCTAGAGATAATTCCCTGAGAGTTCACCAAATCATCAGCCACGCCAAACATAGAGCAATTCCTATAGCTTTATTCTCGTCGGACGCCGAAAAGGCGTTCGACAGGGTAGATTGTAACAGACATTACACTTACCAAAGCACTGGGGTGGAGTGGGCCTCCCAAATCTCCAATTATACCGTAGAGCGATCTTTTTGCAACACATTATAGATTGGAGCCATAATTCCGCACAAAACGCTTGGGTGCATTTAGATAACCAAATATTCAACAAAGGAAACACAGCAACATTGGCGTGGTTGGAGCCACGCCATAGACCAGCCACATTGAAATACTACCCCATAGTCAATGAAACGCTACGAGTATGGGACAGAGTAATCACCACAACCCGACATATTTCTACGAGATACTCACCCCTTACCCCCATTAGGGAACATCCAGCGATACCACTAGCTCGCGCCGGAATGGCCAATAGACATCCGTACAGCATGAGGGAGGGAGCTCTGTGCTTTGCGCTAGAGGCAGGTGACATAGCACCATTGACAACACTGCAGAAATGGGACGAGATCCTCTTTTCAACATGGTTCTCACGCTCCCAAATCAAGCACTTTATCACAACACACAAACACAAAAATGACATGAATAGAGATCTAACCCCTTTTGAACAACTGTGTGTCCAGCAGGCGCCCCCCCGACACACAATATCCCTAATATATAAATTACTGTTGGTACCGGATGAAGAAACACTACCTTCTTACACAAAAGCATGGGATAGGGAGATGGGCACAGACACACCCCCACTGGAATGGAAGAGAGCATTCCTAATAGCGACTAAAACATCATCCTCCGCTGTAATACAGGAAATGCATTTCAAACTACTTAGTAGGTGGTATCTTACCCCGACCCGATTGCACAGGTCTAACCCACATATTCCTACAACATGCTGGAGGGGATGTGGGCAAGAAGGGACGATGTACCATATCTGGTGGACATGTGCAATCATAGCTCCCTTTTGGAAGGGCGCTTTCGCAGCAATGTAAAAAATAATAGGAATGGACCTGGCTCCAAGGATGAACACACTGTTATTTTTCACATCCCAAAAATACAAAACAAAGTTTTAAAATCTCTCCTGATGCTAATGATAAATGGGGCCAAAAAACTTGTCCCGCTGGGATGGAGATCAGCAACTCCTCCAACAATATCAGATTGGCATAACCAGATAGAGGATATCCTCTCTTTGGAGAAATACCATTACATGACTATAGATAAATTGGATATACATAGCCTCATGAGGGAAGCATGGGACCAATACAGATACCCACGTACCACACACACAGCAGACCAGGACCCAACAGACCTCACACGAGACATGACAGTCAACGGGGGGGGGCAAGGATGAAGCCTCTTCCCCAAACATCTAATTGGTTCTGGGAACCGGACTCGAGGTAACACTCAAAACAAATTCCATTAAGTAAGACCAGCATGTTGCAGGCTCATGCCCCTGCTGATGCTCTGTCCTCTAACAGCGCTAACCTCCACTTGCCTCACAATAGCTCAAGCCACCCTTTTACCTCTCTCTCTCCCCCTCCCCCCCCCCCCTTTTTTTTTTTTTCCCCGCCGCCCTTTCTCACCCCATCCCTCAGTCTCATTTCCCCTCCTTTCTTTACCCCCATTTCCCCCACTGTTTCTTAATCTATTTACATATCCTCATCTTCTAGTTTAACCCACTTTTGTTACACATGTCAAACAAAAGGTATATATTATTTATTATTTACCACTTATGCGAAAATGTTTAATGTTAGACCGCTGGATTTAGAAGGAAGGACCCATATAGATATTGTAATATGGTCAAGCCTATGATTTAGGACTTTACAGCTTACCGCATATAAACAAGTGAAATGCAGATGGCATTGTCTATCAATATGAATAGCCTTTTTGAATAACAGAAAATACCTCTTATATGTAATATGTTCTCTAGGTAAATACTCTGTATATTGGTTTGTCGCATGGAGAAAATTTTATGCCTTAATTTTGTTTGCCTTCTGTTGTAAAACTGGAATTTTCAATAAAAAATATCAAAAAAAAAAAAAAAAAAAGTAGTAAACAGGAAAGTTGTTTAAAATTGTATGATCTTCCAAAATCATGAAAGAAAAATGTTGGATTTTATGTCCATTTAAAATAAGTTTAAAAGTGCTAATTTACTTTGAATGCTGCAGAAGAGCTGTAAGTTGTTTACCCATTACTTGTTCCCTAAAAAAGGCCTTTGTTTAACTGTAAAATGTACATTAGTTTTCAATATTGGTAAAATAAACTTGTTTCTTTAACCTCTGGCAGTTTATGGATTACCTTTGTAACATTTCAAGTTATTCACTGGACTTGCACTGCTAAAATCTCAATAAAAACTGGAAAAATGGAGGTGTTGTAAAACTTTTGAACGGTAGTGTATGCTGTTTCATTTTCAAGTGATACATTACAGATATTAATTTCCTATCTGTGCTACAGAGTTAAACATACAGGGCTAGATTATAAGTGGAGCGCTAAATTATCACGTGCTGAGCGAGCGATAATTAACCAGCCATTACAAGTGGCTGATTATTGCTACCGTGAGCTTGCAGTAGCATTTAGCGCTAAGAAAATTAACCAGAGATCCGATCTCTGGTTAATTTTCTAAAAGTGCTCCAAATGTAGGCTGACCATATTGCCGCTTTAAGAAGGAACACATATGAAAAATACATATGTCAGGGTTCTTATACAAAACATTTCTTTAAACAGCCCTGAAAACAGCCCTGACATGTATTTTTCATATGTGTCCCTTTTTAAAGCGGCAATATGGTCAGCCTATCCAAATGTCCTCAAAATAGAGGGCATTATAGGTTTTAATTAAAAAAAATATAGCATTTTTTAAAATTAAAAATAACTGCACTAGGCAGTTTTTGAGATTTAAAGTTTGTGGAAGTGGGGTGTTAGAAAAAAAAACGGCACTGAAAAGTGTCTTTACATTGCGGTCTATGGGAACTTTGTGTTCCCAGGAAATATATATATATATGAATATATACATATATATTTATGTGTGCATATGTGTATATACACATATTAACACATACATATATACAGTATGTATATAGTCATATACATATATATTTATGTGTGCATATGTGTATATACACATATTAACACATACATATATACAGTATGTATATAGTCATATACATATATATTTATGTGTGCATATGTGTATATACACATAGTAACACATACATATATACAGTATGTATATAGTCATATACATATATATTTATGTGTGCATATGTGTATATACACATAGTAACACATACATATATACAGTATGTATATAGTCATATACATATATATTTTTAAAATAAATCGTATCTCAACACAATACCTTATGTTAATGGCCAGGAGGCGCTAAGAAATATCCAAATAGATAGCTAATATTTATATATATTCTCAATCACAGTTGGTGCATGATTGCCCACCCACAATAGAACCATACAAACAGAGTGATAGTATATCAAAACAATAATATGCATATTAAATCCAGTGATATAATAAACAATGTCTATAGTGGGTAATGAAATACCAGACTGTCTGATATCCACACTGAATCAAAGCTGGTAAGTCACTATATGATCTGTCCCTTTCGGGGAATCTGGGGCTGCTTTCCTCCTTGTAATTTCTGTAGCCAAATCAACGACCCTGCTGTGTAAAAAACACAAACACCAGAGGGCGCCTCCTAGTGTAATCCTATATCGAAAGTAGCCAACAATATATGAGAAGTAGATATACTCACAAGCATGGCAGCATCAATGTGCTGAGTAACACAGACTGGGATCTCAACAGTGTCCCAGCTCACTGAACCAAGTAATAGGATGATTCTCTCAGGCCTCCTTCCAGACTCAGACACGTATTTGTAGAAGTTAAAAGGATTTTATTAAAACAATTTTAAAAACAAGTGTAAAAACTAGGGGTGAAACAATTACCCTTTAGACAATTGCAACACGTTTCTCAGCGATAAATCCTCAGGCATATGTCTAACTGATACAAAGAACAATTGTTTAAACACACTGTCTGCCTATCACAGTGAGCCTAAATGCTTACACCCACCTTTGCAACATATGTTCCAAATTAACATTGTAGTTTGCTTTTGCTTCTAATACAAAGTTGTGAAAGAGACCAATCAAACATCACATTTACACAGTTATTCTATACATACATAATTTTATACATATCTCAATTTGAAGGAAATTCCGTAATCCACAAGTTAGTTCGTAATCGTCATAGCTCGATATATTAAAACTGTGTGTAATTAGTTAATTGTGTGTTGATATCTGACTATTTTTCCCTCTCATATCTCCCTGATATATATGGTAATATGTGATGTACAAGTATAATCATATCTATAATTATATGAGTAATATTGATAGCAATAGTTACGATCTCAGCTTAGTTACGTAATTCTTATAAACTAAGCTGAGATCGTAACAATACCATTTTAATCAACTTTCCAATTTACTTATATTATCAAATTTGCTTTCTTCTCTTGTTATCCTTTGCTGAAGGAACATTGGCAGCTAGCTGAACACATCTAGTCAGCCAATCATAGGAGACAAATGTGTGCAGGCACCAATCAGCAACTAGCTCCAACCAGTGTAGGATATGTGCATATTCTTTTTTAACAGGGGATAAAAAGAGAACAAAGCACATATAAAATAGAAGTGAACTTGAAAGTGTCTCAAAATAACATATTCTTTCTGAATCATGCAAGCTTAATTTTGATTTTCCAATCCCTTTATGGGGTTTGATAGGTGATTATTGTTAGTTAGTATTTAGTAGGCCCTAATCTCCTAACCACACCCATACTGGTTAACATTTATTAGGTCTTAATCAACTGACCATGTATTTTATTTCAAAGATTGTAAATATATTGTAGTCAGGTCTTGCATTGCAATATTTAACATGGTATGCATGTATATTACATATTGTTTTAAGTATTGCATATACATTAACATGTATTTATGTTAGCTTGTGTTTATTCGTGAATACAGAGATATTTATGTTAATATATATTTATATTATAGCAGTCAGTAGCATTAAATTATATTTTTACATAACAGGCATGCAGTTATGTAGAACTATAATGTATATTATACTGTCTTTAATTACAAATAATAAACACATAAAGCAACATTAATTATGTTTTAAGCACATGAAGCAACATTAATTACATTTTAATTTCTATGCAAACATTTTAACATTATGCATTATACATAACAATACATTATTTTAAATATTGAATATGTATGTGTATGGCGTTAGCTTCTATAGTTAGTTTTAGGTTTTGGCAGTTTAGGGGTAGTGTTTAAATGATATGCATAGTCAAGTACAATGCATATTGTTTAAAGCATTGCATGTATATATAGACTAAAGGTATTTAAATATATATATATATATATATATGTTTCAAATAATAGCAAGCAAACATTAAATCCATTTTAAGATATCTACAAAACTTTAAATAATCTACATTGTACATGACAATGCATAATTTGTCAAGGAGATGTTGTAAACGGCGGAGGGCCAGCAATACCTCGCCAGCCTATCCGGACTCCTGAAACTCAAATGGAACCTGGGTCTGCTTCTTTTTAAAATCGGTGCCGATTGAGTAGGGTGCAGGGGATCAAGTCGGCCTTTTAGTATGTTGTCTGCAATTTAATGAGGTACCTAAGGATACCACTTGTTTGGGGGTGCTACCTTCTGGGTGTAGTGGGGGACTAGATTTGATATATATATATGATTTCTTGGTAAATTATATATTTAAACCAATATATGTATATATATATATACATATTTATATATGTATATATATATATATATATAGTAGCCGGTGGCCTAGCACTCCATCCACATAACTGTTTCCAATGCCTGGGTGCAATCCTCAATTAGAATGTATAGAGTACTGGTAAGGAATGAGGGCACTCACAGGACTTCATACATAGAGTAATCTTTTATTATAGTTCTTAACAAAAGTGCATTGTCAACGTTTCGGCCTTTTCTTAGGCCTTCTTCAAGACAAATTTCATGATCTGAGCTCGTGCGGAACACAGCGTCTGCGTTACACTCCTAGAATGACTGAGACATTAAAGATTACTCTATGTATGAAGTCCTGTGAGTGCCCTCCTTCCTTACCAGTACTCTATATATATATATATATATATATATATATATATATATATATATATATATATATATATATATGATTTTATAGATATATATTTAAACCAATTTATATATATATATATATATATATACATATATATATGTATATATATATAATTTTATAGATATACAGGGAGTGCAGAATTATTAGGCAAGTTGTATTTTTGAGGATTAATTTTATTATTGAACAACAACCATGTTCTCAATTAACCAAAAAAACTCATTAATATCAAAGCTGAATAGTTTTGGAAGTAGTTTTTAGTTTGTTTTTAGTTATAGCTATTTTAGGGGGATATCTGTGTGTGAAGGTGACTATTACTGTGCATAATTATTAGGCAACTTAACAAAAAACAAATATATACCCATTTCAATTATTTATTTTTACCAGTGAAACCAATATAACATCTCAACATTCACAAATATACATTTCTGACATTCAAAAACAAAACAAAAACAAATCTGTGACAATATAGCCACCTTTCTTTGCAAGGACACTCAAAAGCCTGCCATCCATGGATTCTGTCAGTGGTTTGATCTGTTCACCATCAACATTGCGTGCAGCAGCAACCACAGCCTCCCAGACACTGTTCAGAGAGGTGTACTGTTTTCCCTCCTTGTAAATCTCACATTTGATGATGGACCACAGGTTCTCAATGGGGTTCAGATCAGGTGAACAAGGAGGCCATGTCATTAGATTTTCTTCTTTTATACCCTTTCTTGCCAGCCACGCTGTGGAGTACTTGGATGCGTGTGATGGAGCATTGTCCTGCATGAAAATCATGTTTTTCTTGAAGGATGCAGACTTCTTCCTGTACCACTGCTTGAAGAAGGTGTCTTCCAGAAACTGGCAGTAGGACTGGGAGTTGAGCTTGACTCCATCCTCAACCCGAAAAGGCCCCACAAGCTCATCTTTGAGGATACCAGCCCAAACCAGTACTCCACCTCCACCTTGCTGGCGTCTGAGTCGGACTGGAGCTCTCTGCCCTTTACCAATCCAGCCACGGGCCCATCCATCTGGCCCATCAAGACTCACTCTCATTTCATCAGTCCATAAAACCTTAGAAAAATCAGTCTTGAGATATTTCTTGGCCCAGTCTTGACGTTTCAGCTTGTGTGTCTTGTTCAGTGGTGGTCGTCTTTCAGCCTTTCTTACCTTGGCCATGTCTCTGAGTATTGCACACCTTGTGCTTTTGGGCACTCCAGTGATGTTGCAGCTCTGAAATATGGCCAAACTGGTGGCAAGTGGCATCTTGGCAGCTGCACGCTTGACTTTTCTCAGTTCATGGGCAGTTATTTTGCGCCTTGGTTTTTCCACACGCTTCTTGCGACCCTGTTGACTATTTTGAATGAAACGCTTGATTGTTCGATGATCACGCTTCAGAAGCTTTGCAATTTTAAGAGTGCTGCATCCCTCTGCAAGATATCTCACTATTTTTGACTTTTCTGAGCCTGTCAAGTCCTTCTTTTGATCCATTTTGCCAAAGGAAAGGAAGTTGCCTAATAATTATGCACACCTGAAATAGGGTGTTGATGTCATTAGACCACACCCCTTCTCATTACAGAGATTCACATCACCTAATATGCTTAATTGGTAGCAGGCTTTCAAGCCTATACAGCTTGGAGTAAGACAACATGCATAAAGAGGATGATGTGATCAAAATACTAATTTGCCTAATAATTCTGCACACAGTGTATATATGGGAATACTTATTTAAAAATACATAGAACATATTCCCCTATGTGAAGAACATTGGAATGTAAAATATTTACAGTACATACACAGTTAAATACTTGATTAAATATGAATACTGCACAGATATGATTTTTCATGTTTTCAGATACTTGACTGCAAAGGGCTCGAAGGCATAATTTCTTCATAAACAATATGGTCACCCTAACCCTACCCTATATAGGTAGAAAAGGGTTTAATTGTATTACAACAAGGTTTAGATCTGTAATGGATGATCCACAGGGAAGCATACCCTGCTAGTATCTGGATATCTCATAATTTATTATCTCACCCTGCATTACGGTAACCCGGCTACAACAGTGGTTTAAAGAAGTATTCTTGCTTGTATTTCCTAGGAAGCTTGGTTTATAATATTACTGAAAACTCTTATTGCTGTTATTAAAAAAATATATTTATTTTTTCTTCTTGGTGTATATATGTGCACTCTGAATCATAGCTGAAACTTAGAATAAACCATTAAGATATACCTGTTTAGCAGCAGGGGATCTTCCAGTGGGCGGATCAATCGCTCAGCGAGAGTAGCGGTAGCGAGAGTACCTTCCTGCACCTAATCCTCCTAGGCGGCTGAGCTTGCGAAATGCTGGAGGCACTGTCGAAAGTCGGTGTTAAGGACGAGGGAATCCTGAGAGGCCTTCCCTCGCCTGGAAGCTTCCTGATGCACTGAAAAAACATTTAAGCGCAGAGCGCTGAAAAACTATCTAAACGCAGATTGTATGTGTTACACAGAATCATGAAAGGCCTAAGCTGTGGATTGCCACAGGGAAGAGAGCTACCCACCAGCAGTGGCCATATGAGTAAATGTGGTCTATACTGACAGCTTGTGCCCCAGCTGGCTCATAAGCCTAAGTATAGCTAGTGGTAACCGCAGCCTGGTGCCCCCCGGTGAGGATCGAAGAAATGTGAGTAAAACAAGTTATTTCCAAGTTAAAGGTACATGAAACCTAAAAAATGTATTTCATGATTCAGATAGAGAATACAATTTTAAACAACTTTCTAATTTACTTCTATTATCTAATCTGTTTTATTCTCTTGGTATGCTTTGTTGAATGAGCAGCAATGCACTACTGGTTTCTAACTGAACACATGGGCGAGCCAATGACAATCAGTTTATATATGCAGCCACCAATCAACAGCTAGAACCTAGGTTCTCTGATGCATATGAACTTGCCTAGATAAACATTTCCGCAAAGAATAACAAGAGAAAGAAGCACATTAATAATAGAAGTAAATTGGAAAGTTGTTTGAAATTGTATTCTCTATCTGAATCATGAAATATTTTTTTTGGTTTTCATGTCCCTTTAAGGGCTAGGTCTTAAATACCCAAAGGGGGACCATAAATACATAAGTATACACTTAGTGAAGAGGCTAGCAGGAGCTGAAGGTTTGTATCCGCTCTTCATCATATCCAGGGCCTGTGAGCGAATCTCCCTTTAAATCAATGCAGCAGTATCAGTCTTGTAACCCTTCATCTCTGGGCTCATGGATCAAGCTCTACTATGAAGGATACCAGCATCAAAATGTTACAGAAAGAAAAGAAAAAAATTATTAGCTTTCAAATAGCTAGACAAGAAACTTTACATGAGTAACATAGTCTTTATGATCCTGCATGCTTGGCATTAGTGTAGGTTAAAAATCCCAGCCATGCCCTACGAATGCTCACGGCCAACTCCTCGATTGTGTCAATGACACCTCTTGTTCTATCCAAGTTTTCTATAGCAAAACAAACATGCAAATATATTACGTATACATTTTTTACATTTACTGTATGTAAGTGTGTTTCTGAAGTTAAGGTTTTAATTCTCTAAAGAGCTAAGGAATAGGGTCTGGTTTTAAGAGTGAAATTTCATGAATTAGGGCACTTAACACAGATATGGAAATTAATGGTAGGAACGGCCACCTACATATAAATATAAATATAGGAATAGCTATGCTCAATGAATTTTGAACATGATCTCACCTTCCCAAAGAGGCTTCTCAGCAACCTCACAAGCATCTATGAATCAAGGCTATTGTCATAGAAATAAATATATATGAAGGTAAGTTTGATGACCGATAATAAATGTTTAAAATATGGGATGAAATATGTTATATTCTGGACCCAATGCTCCTAGGTCAGGTGTCATATCACAGGAAATATAGTACATTTGCCCTAACAGCTAATTGATGTGAGTGCCAAAACCTACTTTCAAGGATAGAAGAATAGTACAGCAGTTTGTCTACATAAAAGTAACAGCTTCTCCAAGTGGGAATTTTTTACTTTTTTTCATTTTTTCCTTAGTTGCTGGTTAAATCACAGTCTAATATAGAGTATCGTTGGGGTGGTCTTTCAAGAGAGTTTACAATCTTATATTTATCATTGCATATTTTTATCATACACCAAATCTAGGGTGTTTAGAATTCTGTGAGTTTATTGCTTTTTGAATTTTGTCATTAGGATTTATTTAAGCTCATAGTATGAACTGAATGCAAAATCAGCACTTATTCATACATAAATTGTTTTCTTCTTCAGGCTGTAGTTGTAAAGCAAAATATATCTGTGCAAAACACATTGACATAGTTGATTTTATTATTACTACTGGGAAATTGCAAAATGATCTTGTGATCTACTAATTATCACTTATCTCATCAGCATTCATCTACCTGTTTTAGACACTTCTGTAATGTCTCTAAGCATTTGTTTTTCTAATTTTTGCTTTCTCAGTTGTATGCATGTATCTATAAAGCCTACTGTTTTGTCTCTCTACAGATAAACACCACTCTTATATTTTGGCTCCTACGGACACAGCTTACATCACTCAACGCAAATGTTTCAACTCTTTAAGAAACTTACGCCTAGATTTAGAGTTTTGCGGCCAAAGGGGTGCGTTAGCTACGCATGCTTTTTTTCCCCCGCACCTTTTAAATACCACTGGTATTTAGAGTTCATGGCTGGGTTTTCAGTGCGTTAGGCTCCAAAAAGGGAGCGTAGAGCATAATTTAACGCCACTGCAACTCTCGATACCAGCGGTGCTTACGGACGCGGCCAGCTTCAAAAACGTGCTCGTGCACGATTCCCCCATAGAAAACAATGGGGCTGTTTGAGCTGAAAAAAAACCTAACACCTGCAAAAAAGCCGCGTTCAGCTCCTAACGCAGCCCCATTGTTTCCTATGGGGAAACACTTCCTACGTCTGCACCTAACACTCTAACATGTACCCCGAGTCTAAACACCCCTAACCTTACACTTATTAACCCCTAATCTGCCACCCCCGCTATCGCTGACCCCTGCATATTATTTTTAACCCCTAATCTGCCGCTCCGTACACCCCCGACACCTACATTATCCCTATGTACCCCTAATCTGCTGCCCTAACATCGCCGACCCCTATATTTATTAACCCCTAATCTGCCGCCCCCAACGTCGCCTCCACCTAACTACACTTATTAACCCCTAATCTGCCGACAGGACCTGAGCGCTACTATAATAAATGTATTAACCCCTAATCCGCCTCACTCCCGCCTCAATAACCCTATAAGAAATAGTATTAACCCCTAATCTGCCCTCCCTAACATTGCAGACACCTAACTTCAAGTATTAACCCCTAATCTGCCGATCGGAGCTCACCGTTACTCTAATAAATTTTTTAACCCCTAAAGCTAATTCTAACCCTAACCCTAACACCCCCCTAAGTTAAATATAATTTTATTCTAACAAAATAAATTAACTCTTATTAAATAACTTATTCCTATTTAAAGCTAAATACTTACCTGTAAAATAAACCCTAATATAGCTACAATATAAATTATAATTATATTGTAGCTATTTTAGGATTAATATTTATTTTACAGGCAACTTTGTAATTATTTTAACCAGGTACAATAGCTATTAAATAGTTAATAACTATTTAATAGTTACCTAGTTAAAATAATAAAATTACCTGTAAAATAAATCCTAACCTAAGTTACAATTAAACCTAACACTACACTATCAATAAATTAATTAAATAAAATACCTACAATTATCTACAATTAAACCTAACACTACACTATCAATAAATAAATTAAATACAATTCCTACAAATAAATACAATTAAATAAACTAACTAAAGTACAAAAAATAAAAAGAACTAAGTTACAAAAAATAAAAAAATATTTACAAACATTAGAAAAAAATTACAACAATTTTAAACTAATTACACCTACTCTAAGCCCCCTAATAAAATAACAAAGACCCCCAAAATAAAAAAATGCCCTACCCTATTCTAAATTACAAAAGTTCAAAGCTCTTTTACCTTACCAGCCCTTAAAAGGGCCCTTTGCGGGGCATGCCCCAAAGAATTCAGCTCTTTTGCCTGTAAAAAAAAAACATACAATACCCCCTCTCCCACATTACAACCGACCACCCACATACCCCTAATCTAACCCAAACCCCCCTTAAATAAACCTAACACTAAGCCCCTGAAGATCTCCCTACCTTGTCTTCACCATGCCAGGTTCACCGATCGGTCCAGAAGAGGGTCCGAAGTCTTGATCCAAGCCCAAGCGGGGGGCTGAACAGTGACGTCCATCCTCGGGCTGAAGTCTGGATCCAAGCGGCGGCTGAAGAAATCCATCATCGGGCTGAAGTCTTGATCCAAACGGGCGCTGAAGAAGTCCATCATCGGGATGAAGTCTTCTATGAAGCAGCATCTTCAATCTTCTTTCTTCCGGAGCCATCATCTTCCAGCTGACGCGGAAAATCCTCTTCTACCGACGCCTACTCGCCGAATGACGGTTCCTTTAAATGACGTCATCCAAGATGGCGTCTGTCGAATTCCGATTGGCTGATAGGATTCTATCAGCCAATCGGAATTAAGGTAGGAAAATTCTGATTGGCTGATGGAATCAGCCAATCAGATTCAAGTTCAATCCGATTGGCTGATCCGATCAGCCAATCAGATTGAGCTCGCATTCTATTGGCTGTTCCGATCAGCCAATAGAATGCGAGCTCAATCTGATTGACTGATCGGATCAGCCAATCGGATTGAACTTGAATTAGGGGTTAAAAAATTTTAATAGAGTGGCGGCGATGTGGGGGGACCTCGGTTTAGGGGTACATAGGTAGTTTATGGGTGTTAGTGTACTTTAGAGCACAGTAGTTAAGAGCTTTATAAACCGGCGTTAGCCCAGAAAGCTCTTAACTACTGTTTTTTTTCTGCGGCTGGAGTTTTGTCGTTAGATTTCTAATGCTCACTTCAGCCACGACTCTAAATACCGGTGTTAGAAAGATCCCATTGAAAAGATAGGATACGCAATTGACGTAAGGGGATCTGCGGTATGGAAAAGTCGCGGCTGGAAAGTGAGCGTTAGACCCTTTAATGACTGACTCTAAATACCGGCGGTAGCCCAAAACCAGCGTTAGGAGCCTCTAACGCTGGTTTTGACGGCTACCGCCCAACTCTAAATCTAGCCGTTAGAGTGAAACTATTTTATTTCAAACTAGACACGGAGAAAGGATCAGTAATTTAATGAACAATTGTACAGCTTCCAGTCATCCTTCAATTGTCATGATTGTCCCTAATAATAAAGTCTACCTTTTCTTGCAGTCTTTCTTTTTTTCTTTCCCTAGTATGTCCTGTTTATTTTTACTGAGAAACGTGGGACTGCTCAAACTTTATTCATGGACCTATTGGCCCTGCTATTGGCCAGTCAGACCCTTTAGCAGTTCAAAGTTGGAACCATGTGATCCCAGTACAGATGCCAGCCCCATGATGCAAAGATTCAGATCCTAACTCTATGGCCTGGGTAAAAAAAAAAATGTTGTAAACTCTACTGCCTAGTAGTAAGCTGAAGTCCAAGGAAAAGCAATGGGAATGGCTTTACATCGACATTCACAGAACCCCAACCCCATGATCTGTTATGATCTGGATAATTTTCGTGAGTCTTTTCTTGGTTGCTATGAAGCAGTTATTATCCTGCCTCATGATTTTGATGCACCGCATAATTTTTGTTGCATCTTTCTCATGTCAGACACTTGTGACCTTTTGGCTCCTTCTTGCTTTTAAATACTTCCAGATTCTTTGTATTATTGCCAAAGTATCGAGTTATCTCTCATGGGTGTCCTTGCTATTCCCTGCCTTTGGATTTTTCACCCATATCCTGCTTTTCAACTCTCTATCTTAAGGCCCTTTGCAACCCTTATTATTCTTACATCTGATACTGCATATCTTTGAGCCCTTATAACATTTTAATGCCATATTTTTAATAATGTTTATCAGACAGTGTTATTATGAGTGTAACTGCAAATTTAAATGTATTTTTGAAGAGTTTTGTGCCACTAGTTTGTCTCGAGTAACAGTTAAACAGAGCTCTGAAGTCACGCTAACGTTATTTCTGATGCTTGCAAACAGCCACATTTTATATTGCAATCTTATACTGTTTAAAGGAAGACTATAACCTAAATAAATTTCATGCACCTAATACGATCGGGTTGATTGACACCCCCCGCTAGCGAGGGGCGGCATTGCACCAGCAGTTCACAAGATCTGCTGGTGCAATGATAAATGTCGAGAGCGTATGCTATTTCGGATCATGTCCGTTCGCACCCTAGTAAATAGGCCCCATAGGGTTAACCTTCCCTTTATTGGGACGTTTTTCCTCTTTGGACTAATATTGTTGAAATACTATCGGCTAGATTTAGACTTTGGCGTTAGCCGTCAAAAGCAGCGTTAAGGGGTCCTAACGCTGATTTTTACAGCCCGCTGGTATTTAGAGTCAGCCAGGAAAGGGTCTACCGCTCACTTTCTTTCCGCGACTCCAGGCTACCGCAGATCCCCTTACGTCAATTGCGTATCCTATCTTTTCAATGGGATTTGCATAACGCTGGTATTTGGAGTCTTGGAAGAAGTGAGCGGTAGAGCCTCTACCGACAAGACTCCTACCGCCAAAAAAAGTCAGTAGTTAAGAGCTTTATGGGCTAACGCCGGAACATAAAGCTCTTAACTACTGTGCTATAAAGTACACTAACACCCATAAACTACCTATGTACCCCTAAACCGAGGCCCCTCCACATCGCAAACCCTTTAATAAAATGTTTTAACCCCTAATCTGCCGACCGGACACCGCCGCCACCTACATTATAGCTATGAACCCCTAATCTGCTGCCCCTAACATCGCCGACACCTATATTATATTTATTAACCCCTAATCTGCCCCCCCCCCAACGTCACCGCTACCTAACTACAATTATTAACCCCTAATCTGCCGACCGGACCTCGCCGCCACTATAATAAATGTATTAATCCCTAAAAAAACACTAAATTACAGAAAATAAAAAAATATTACAAGAAGTTTAAACTAATTACACCTAATCTAAGCCCCCTAATAAAATTATAAAGCCCCCAAAATAAAAAAATGCCCTACCCTATTCTAAATTACAAAGTAATCAGCTCTTTTACCAGCCCTTAAAAGGGCTTTTTGCGGGGCATTGCCCCAAAGTAATCAGCTCTTTTACCTGTAAAAAAAAATACAACCCCCCCAACATTAAAACCCACCACCCACATACCCCTACTCTAACTCACCCAATCCCCCCTTAAAAAAACCTAACACTAACCCCCTGAAGATCTCCCTACCTTGAGCCGTCTTCACCCAGCCGAGCCGAATTCTTCATCCAATCTGGGCGATGTGGTCCTCCATCCGGGCGAAGTCTTGATCCAAGCGGCAAAGAAGAGGTCCCCCATCCGGGCGATGTCTTCCTCCAAGCGGCATCTTCTATCTTCTTTCTTCCGGCTCCATCTTCACACCGCCGACGCGGAACATCCACCTTCCCCGACGGACTAACGACGAATGACGGTTCCTTTAAGGGACGTCATCCAAATGACAGATTATGTGATTCATCACATTTAACATTCACTGTTTTTTTAACATATTCATATCAAAAGTCAATTTTCACTTTTTACCAATTTTTGTTTTACTGATTTTTTAAGAAACGATAATCTGTCATTTGACCAGTCACTAAAAATATCTTCCTAATTATCACTTCACATTATTTTACCCTTTAGAATAATGTTTCAGAATGTTTAGTGCTTTCTTAGTCTGAATTCTCTACCAGCTCGTGTCTGTTTTTTGTATTTTGTCAATTGGCTTCTAGTGTTTCTATCTAACTATTCGCTTCATTAAGTAAGATATGTTTTCTCTACGATTTTAGATTAACGATTATATTTAGAGCTCATAAAAAAGTTTTTAAATGCAGATATATAAAAAATATTATTATTCTATAAAATTTAAGGTTTAACCGATATTGATAGGTTATTTTATATTATTCTTTTAGGAAGCTTGTAACATTATGGTACATTGTTCCAATAGTGAGATATGTAACTTATTACGATATATCTGTTTTGTCACAACTGTTATCATTCGTCTATGTTTAGCCCAATCACATTGGTGGTTACCCTTTTTAAATCTGTCAGTAGACACTGTTTGTAATTAACTTGATGAAACGGCCAGGAGCTTACGGCCGAGAAAAGCATTTTAAGCTCAAAACAAAAAAAAACTAAATGAATCAACGATCTATCACACCCAGGAGCACACAAGGTAACACCTATACTTGGGCAGTGATAGATCATTGTGATGGCACTTACATAGGCACAAGAATCGTGCCAGGCGTCCGGGTCCGGCATCAGGAAGAGAGAAGCGTGCGGAAATAACGTCAGCGCTGCACGCATCCAGATCCAACACAACTTCTGGCAATGAGCAGGGAAGGAGACGCCGCACCCTAGCAGCATGGTGTGACATAGCCCCATTCTCAAAGTTTCCCTCCGGGAACCAGAGTCGGCCACAAAGGATGGGAAGCATGGAATCTGGTGACCAAAGATGGAGCATGCACATCACGGGTAGGAACCCAGGAACGATCTGCCACTGAGTAACCCCTCCAATGTATCAGATACTGCATTTGTCTGTGCGTGTATCTGGAGTCCAGGATCTTAGCTACCTCATATTCAGGGTCTCCACGGACCAGGAGCAGAGGAGAAGGAGCTTGGAGCTGGGTATATCTATTCTTGATTTAAGGCTTGAGTAGTGAGATGTGGAAGACTGGGTGTATGCATAGGGTTTTGGGCAAGGCCACTTTGTAGGCAACAGGAGACAGTCTTTTCAGGACCTTGTAAGGGCCGATAAACCTAGGCCCCAATTTGTGACAGGGTTGACGTAGACGAATGTGTCAAGTAGAGATCCAAACACACTCACCCACTGGGATGGCACGTATAGAGGCTCTGTGACGATTAGCAAACTTCTTATATCTAGAGACAGCTGAACAGAGCTGAGAGCGAATACTTTGCCAATGAGCGGTGAGTCCAGTGACCTGTTGGTCTGCAGCAGGAACCCCAGTGGACTAAGCAGAAAGAGGGAAAACACAAGGTTGATACCCTGCTGCGGCTTGAAATGGAGAACATCTAAGAGAAGAGTGCCAATGAGTGTTTCTTGCCAGCTCAGCTAGGGGTAACAACGCAGACCAGTTGGTATGGCGAGCGTTGACAAAGGCTCTAAGGTAGGCTTCAAGATCCTGGTTTACTCTCTGTTAGTCCATTGGTCTGAGGATGATAGCCAGAAGACAAAGAAACAGTGGTGCCAATCAACTTACAAAAGGCTCTCCAAAAGGTAGAGATGAACTGTAGACCTCTGTTGGAAACGATATTCACAGGAATGCCATGAAGTCGTACCACATGCAAGAGAAAAAGAGATGATAATTATTGGGCAGAAGATAGTTTGGTTAGGGGTACGAAATTAGCCAGTCTGGAAAAGCGATCCACCACAACCCAGATAACTAATAGTAAAACGTGGTAAACTAAGCGCTGTAGGGTCCTAATGCTCTCCTCCAAATAGTCCCCTAGCAGACTGATTGAAACAGATAAATAGATAACGAAGGGAGCGCTAAAAGCTTAATAGGAAATGGGATAATACAGCATTAATTAAAATGCATAAAACTGATATGTAAGCTGACCGCAGTTTAAAATATAAAATATAAAATTAAAATTTATACTTTTAGGAAATGGGATAATACAGCATTAATTAAAATGCATAAAACTGATATATAAGCTGACCGCAGTCTAAAATATATAATTAAAATTTATACTTGTAATACAACAATCTGAAATATAAAATTACATTAAAAAGTAACATGGATCCATGATACATACAAGAAAATTAAAAACAGTTAGATGTCTGAATGAACAGTACACAGACCTGTATAACCAGCCTAGGGGTCTGGCAATAGAATAGGGATACACAATATAGCAGCGAGTTAGTAAAAAAAGATTTGTGAATAAAATGTGAAGTGTCAATAAAAATATATAGTGTCACTAAAGTGGCCAATGAAAAAAGTAAAAAATATAAAAAATATGCAAATAGGTGTTCCAAAATGTGATCCAAAAAATGATCCAAGAACAAGGGGGATCAGATAAGTTTTAAGTTTTAAAAGTCCAAGCTGAATTATAAAAATGTGCCCACGAAGAAAGTCAAATCCTCAACTCAAAGGCAAATCCAAATAAATCCAAATAATAATCCACAAAAGAAAGTTCAATATATGTGATAGCAAACAGCTGTGATTGAAATAGGAGTTGAAAAAGGGGCATACAATATAAAACGTGCTTACAAATGAAAACAGGTGATGATTAGAAACTAGTGTCAATAAAAAATGCTGGAAACAAACTTGTCAGTGGAAAAATAACATTTTAACCATGTGAAGAGTTCTTTGACCTGTAAATGAAAACAAACAATGATGCAATAAAGTTTTTACACTTTGTAAAGAATAGGGAATAAGCTTACCAGTATGTCTGTGTCTATGCGTTTCGGCCTATATCAAGGCCTTTCTCAAGACAGATAGTCTTAATGTTCACGATTACCCACATCGTAGTTCCTCTCAGCAGGAGTAAAGCGTTTAGAGAAAAAGGCTACAGGGTGGGACTTGGAAGTCAAAGGATCCCTTTGGGTTAGAACTGCTTCAGCCCCTATCTCGGAGGCATCAACCTCTAAAGTGCCTGGAAAACTACAGGGGCGTTACACAGCCCAAAGGGCATTACAAGGTATTCGTAATGCCCAGATCTTGTGTTGAAGGCAGCCTTCCATTCGTAGCCTGGAAAGATACGTATCAGATTGTATGCCCCACGTAAGTCCACTTGGTTAAAAAACGAGCATCCTGGAGCGAGTCATACAGTTCGGTTATCAATGGAATTGGATAGCAATTCTTGATGGTTATGTTGTTCAAGGCCCTGTAGTCGATGCAGGGTCTGAGCCCACCATCCTTCTTACTGACAAAAAAAAGCCTGCCCCAGCAGGAGAGGAGGAAGGGCGAATGAAACCTTTAGCTAGGTTCTCTTAAAAGTTCTCCTCCATGGATTTGGTTTCAGCCTTGGAGAGTGGATAAGTCCTCCCTTTAGGAAGTGGGGCTCCGGGAAAGAGGTCAATCTTGCAGTCATAAGGACGGTGGGGTGGCAGCACGTCAGCTGCTTTTTTCTCAAACACATGTGCAAAGTCTGCATATACTGAAGGAAGGTTTGAAGGAGTCTGTATACTGGCTATGGGAATGTGGAGCAGAGGAGTGACTTTAGCAAGGCAGGAGTTGAAACAGGAGGTACCCCAGGAGGCCAGTTGTCCCTCAGCCCAGTCGAACTGTGGATTGTGTACCCGAAGCCAAGGAAGAACAAGGATGACAGGTTGTGCTGGGGAATGAATGACCTCAAACTGCAGCTGTTCGGTATGAAGGACTCGGACAGGGTCAGGGGTGCTGACTCAAAATGGATCAAGCCTGAACCAAAGGGGTGCCACACAGAGTAGTTATTTTGAGACAATGTCTTTTCTGCAGAAGAGGCAAGCCAGCTTGAATCATAAAATGGGGATCCAGGAAGTTTCCAGCTGCCCCTGAATCAATGAAGACTTGAGTGTGGACAGTATTCTGAAAGAAGGTAAGGGTAACCGGTACCAGGATCCGAGAGGAGTGAGGGGATTTAGTAGAGATCATGCTTAGAGGTACCCCTGTGTTATCCCCTAAGCATTGGCTTTTCCCGTCCGAATGTCACAGTCCTTTAGTTGGTGGGTGTTAGATCCACACTAAAAGCATAGTCTCAGTTTCCTTCTTCTCTGTCTTTCTGACTCTGAAGGTTTGAAGGAGAAGAGATACATGGGTTCCTCCACTGAGGTACCTGGAGCTGCTGAAGGGGTAGAGGATGCTGCCAAAACCGGACGAACAGGAGGACGGGAGGGGAGGACCCTCCTTGTTCTGTCTCTCTCGGCTTGTCTCTCCTGAAAGCAAGAGTCCAGACTGATACAAAGCGTTATAAAGTCATCTAAAGAAGAAGGAATATCACTATAAGTGAGTTCATCTTTGATGCGTTCATGCAGACCCCTCCTAAAGGCTGCCTTGAGAGCACTGCCATGCCAAGTGGTTTCAAGTGCCAAGGTGCGATACTCAATGGCAAATTGTGCCACAGTTTTATTGCTCTGGGGGAGATCCAGGAGAGAATATTCTGCAGCAGAGATATGGCCCAAAACAGAAGATAATGCAGAAATGAAATCATCTGCATCATGCAGGAGTGGAGCGTTCTGTTCCAAAAGAGGAGAGACCCAGGCTAGGGCCTTGTCTTTCAGCAAGGAAATAATAAAAGTGACCCTTGACTGGTGAGACTGAAAGGTGTGCAGATCATTGCGGAAGTGCAGCCTGCATTGGTTAAGAAAACCCCTGCAATCAGCAGTACGTTCATACTTGTCAGGCAAATGTATCCGGGGTATACTTCCAGAAGCAGAGGAAGAAGTCACAGTACTAGGAGTATGGACTGGCGGTGAAACAACAGGAGCGGTATTCCTCGCTGTAACTAGTAAGGAGAGTTGAGCTGTAATAACCTCTAGCTTTGAATCCATATTCTGCAACTGGATGGTATGGGTTCCCAACATCTGTCCCTGAAGATAAACAGCTCATGCCACCTCATCTGGCTCCATGGCCCAAGTATAATGTAATGCTTGTGGGATATTCCTCTATCAGACCGAACTCGGCCAGTAGTCTTGTTATCCTGGCGTTGAGCTGGAATGATAAGGAATATCCCAGAGCAGAGAAAGTTAGTAAGATGAAGAAGGCGGCACTCACCACAGGCTAGCAGCAATGGCAGAGCAGTCCAAGGATGAACTACTAGAATGGTCAGGCAGGCAGGGTTTGGCAACAGTAAAGCAGTCCAAGGGCACACCACTAGAATGGTCAGGCTGGCAGGGTTCGGCAACAAATAGGCAATCCAGAACAACAGGGGTTAATAAGCAGAGTAGGCAGACAGGCAGAGTTCAGCAACAGTATATCAATCCAGTAATTAAGGGTTAAAACAGGCAGAGTAGTCAGACAGGCAAGGTTCAGCAGCAGTATATCGATCTAGTAATTAAGGGGTATAGCAGGCAGAGTAGTCAGACAGGCAGGGATCATACATGAGTAGGCTAAATGAAACAACAATCTATCACACCCAGGAGCACACAAGGTAACACCTATACTTGGGCAGTGATAGATCGTTGGGATGCCACTTACATAGGCACAGGATTCGCGCCAGGCGTCCGGACTGGCATCAGGAAGAGAGGAGCGTGTGGCAATGATGTCAGCGCCGCACGCATCCGGATCCGACACAACCCCTGGCAACGAGCAGGGAAGGGGATGCCGCGCCCCTAGCAATGGCTAGAGCGGCACAGCATGACATTAAGGTTTTAATTCTCTTAAGAGCTAAGGAATAGGGTCGGGTTTCCAGAGTGAGATTTCATGAATTAGGGCACATAACACAACTATGGAAATTAATGGTAGGAAATCCCACCTACATATAAATATAGGAAAAGTTATGCTCAATGAATTTTGAACATGATCTCACCCTCCCAAAGAGGCTTCTCGACAACCTCACAAGCATTTATGAATCAAGGCTATTGTCATATATATAAATATATATGAAGTTAAGTTTGATGACCTATAATAAATGTTCAAAATATGGAATGAAATATGTTATATTCTGGACCCAATGCTTCTAGGTCAGGTGTCATATCACAGGAAATATATTATTATTATTATTATCGGTTATTTTATTTGTTTATACCCTAACAGCTAATTGATGTGAGTGCCAAAACCTGTTTTCAAGGATTGAAGAACAGTACAGCTGTTTGTCTACATAAAAGTAACAGCTTTCCCAAGTGTGAGTTTATAACTTTTTGTCATTTCTTCCTTAGTTGCTGGCTAAATCACAGTCTAATAAAGAGTATTGTTGTGGTGGTCTTTGTGTTCATTCTAGAGAGTTTACAATCTTATATTTATCATTGCATATTTTTATCATACACCAAATCTAGAGTGTTATGAATTCTGTGAGTTATTTCTTTTTGAATTTTGTCATTAGGATATATTTAAGCTCATAGCATGAACTGAAAGTTGAAATACAAGAAAAATCAGCACTTATTCATACATAAATTGTTTTCTACTTGAGGCTGTAGTTGTAAAGCAAAATATATCTGTGCAAAACACATTGACATAGTTGATTTTATTATTACTACTGGGAAAATGATCTTGTGATCTACTAATTGTCACTTATCTCATCAGCATTCATCTACCTGTTTTAGACACTTCTGTAATGTCTCTAAGCATTTGTTTTTCTAATTTTTGCTTTCTCAGTTGTATGCATGTAGCTATAAAGCCTACTGTTTTGTCTCTCTACAGATAAACACCACTCTTACATTTTGGCTCCTACGGACACAGCTTGCATCACTCAACGCAAATGTTTCAACTCTAAAAAGAAAGTTAGAGTGAAACTATTTCATTTCAAACTATATAGGGAGAAAGGATCAGTAATTTAATCAAGAATTGTAGAGCTTCCAATCATTCAATTTTCATGATTGTCCCTAATAATAAAGTCTACATTTTTTGCTGTCTTCCTCTCTTTCTTCCCCTAGTATGTCCTGTTTTTTTACTGAGAAACGTGGGACTGCTCAAACTTTACTCATGAACCCATTGGCCCTGCTATTGGCCAGTCAGATCCTTTGAAGTTCAAAGTTGGAATCATGTCATCCCAGTACAGATGCCAGCATCAAGATGCAAAGGTTCAGTCCCCTAACTCTATGGCCTAGGTAAAAAAAAATAGTTGTAAACTCTACTGCCTAGTAGTAAGCTGAAGTCCAAGGAAAAGCAATTTGAATGGCTTTCCATCCATGATCTGGATCATTTTCTTGAGTCTTTTCTTGGTTGCTATGAAGCAGTTATTATTCTGCCTCATGATTTTGATGCACCGCATCATTTTTGTTACATCTTTCTCATTTCAGACACTTGTGACTTTTTGGAGCCTTCTTGCCTTTAAATACTTCTGGATTCTCTGTATTATTGCCAAAGTATTGAGTTATCTCATGGGTTTGCTTGTGATTCCCTGACTTTGGATTTTTCACCCGTATCCTGCTTTTCAACTACTCTTTTGCTTATCGACTCTGCTCCTGTTTGTCTCGGCTGCTTTTTCACCCTTGACTCTCTCCTAAAAAGGTTTGTATCCGCTCTGCATCATATCCACGGCCTGCGAGCGAATCTCCCTTTTAATCAGTGCAGTAGCATCAGTCTTTTAACCATTCATCTCTAGCTCATGAAACAAGGTCTACTGTGAAAGAGACCAGAATCACAAACCCATTCAAAATGTTACATAAAGTAATAAAAAAAAATGATTAGCTTTCAAATAGCTATACAAGAAACTTTACATGAGTAAAATACTGCTAGATTACGAGTCTTGTGTTAGCCTTAAAAAGCAACGCTGCTTTTTAACGCCCGCTGGTATTATGAGTCTGGCAGGTACAGGTGTACAGCTCTCTTTTATTCCGCGACTTAAGCTTACGTAAATTGCGTATCCTATCTTTTTAATGGGATTTGCCTAACGCTGGTATTACGAGTCTTGGAAGAAGTGAGCGGTGCACCCTCTCCTGTCAAGACTCCTACCGCATTTAAAAGTCAGTAGTTAAGTGTTTTATGGGCTAACGCCGTAACATAAAACTCTTAACTAAAGTGCTAAAAAGTACACTAACACCCATAAACTACCTATTAACCCCTAAACCGAAACCCCACATTGGAAACACTTAAATAAAGTTTTTACCCCTAATCTGCCGACCGGAAATAGCTGCCACTTTAATAAATATATTAACCCCCTAAACCACTGCACTCCCGCCTCGCAAACATTAGTTAAATTATATTAACCCCTAATCTGCCATCCCTAACATCGCCGATACCTACCTACATTTATTAACCCCTAATCTGCCGTCCCCAACGTCGCTGCTACTATATTAAATGTATTAACCCCTAAACCTAAGTCTAAACCTAAGTCTAACACCCCCCTAACTTAAATATAATTTAAATAAAAAAAAATTAAATTATTACAATTAAATAAATTATTCCTATTTAAAACTAAATACTTACCTGTAAAATAAACCATAAGAATTCCGATTGGCTGATAGGATTCTATCAGCCAATCGGAATTAAGGTAGAAAAAATCCTATTGGCTGATCCAATCAGCCAATCGGATTGAAGTTCAATCCTATTGGCTGATCCAATCAGCCAATAGGATTGAGCTTGCATTCTATTGGCTGTTCCAATCAGCCAATAGAATGTGAGCTCAATTCTATTGGCTGATTGGATCAGCCAATAGGATTTTTTCTACCTTAATTCCGATTGGCTGATAGAATCCTATCAGCCAATCAGAATTCAAGGGACGCCATCTTGGATGACATCATTTAAAGGAACCTTCATTCGTCGGGAGTCGTCGAAAGAAGAGGATGCTCCGCGTCGGCTGGCTTCAAGATGGACCCGCTCCGCTCCGAATGGATGAAGATTGAAGATGCCGCCTGGATGAAGACTTCTGCCCATCTGGAGGTCCTCTTCTGCCGAGATCGGATGAAGACTTCTGCCCCTCTGGAGGACCACTTGTGCCCGGCTGGGTGAAGACGGCTCAAGGTAGGGTGATCTTCAAGGGGGTAGTGTTAGGTTTTATTAAGGGGGGATTGGGTGGGTTTTAGAGTAGGGTTGGGTGAGTGGGTGGTGGGTTTTAATGTTGGGGGGTGTTGTAATTTTTTTTTACAGGTAAAAGAGCTGATTACTTTGGGGCAATACCCTGCAAAAAGCCCTTTTAAGGGCTATTTGTAATTTAGTATAGGGTAGGGAATTTAATTATTTTGGGGGGCTTTTTTTATTTTATTAGGGGGATTAGATTAGGTGTAATTAGTTTAAAATTCTTGTAATTATTTTTTTATTTTCTGTAATTTAGTGTTTGGTTTTTTTTGTACTTTAGTTTATTTAATTTAATTGTATTTAATTGTAGGTAGTTTAGGTAATTAATTTAATGATAGTGTAGTGTCAGGTGTAATTGTAATTTAGGTTAGGATTTATTTTGTATTTATTTTAACTAGGAAGTTATTAAATAGTTAATAACTATTTAATAACTATTGTACCTAGTTCAAATAAATACAAAGTTCCCTGTAAAATAAATATAAACACTAAGATAGATACAAATGTAACTATTAGTTATATTGTAGCTATTTTATGGTTTATTTTACAGGTAAGTATTTAGTTTTAAATAGGATTAATTTATTTAATTGTAGTTTTATTTTCTTTAGATTTATTTAAATTATATTTAAGTTACGGGGTGTTAGGGTTAGGGTTAGACTTAGGTTTAGGGGTTAATAAGTTTAATATAGTAGCGGCGACGATGGGGGCGGCAGATTAGGGGTTAATAATTGTAGGTAGGTTGCGGCGATGTTGGGGTAGCAGATTAGGGGTTAATAAATATAATGTAGGGTTCGGCGATGTTGGGGGCATCAGATTAGGGGTTCATAACTATAATGTACGTGGCGGCGGTGTACAGAGCGGCAGATTAGGGGTTAATAATATAATGCAGGTGGCGACGATGTCGGGGGCGGCAGATTAGGGGTTAATAAGTGTAAGATTAGGGGTGTTTAGACTCGGGGTTCATGTTAGGGTGTTAGGTGTAGACATAACTTTGTTTTTCCATAGGAATTAATGGGGCTGCGTTAGAAGCTGAACGCTGCTTTTTTGCAGGTGTTAGGTTTTTTTTCAGCCCGATCTGCCCCATTGATTCCTATGGGGAAATCATGCACGAGCACGTTTGCAAGCTCACCGCTACCGTAAGCAACGCTGGTATTGAGGTGAGATGTGGAGCTAAATTTTGCTCTATGCTCACCTTTTTGCGGCTAACGCCGGGTTTAAAAAAAAACGTAATACCAGCGTTGTCTTAAGGGAGCGTTGAAAAAAAAATGCTCGTTAGCAACGCACCCCTGTTACCGCATAACTCGTAATCTCGGTGATTGTCTTTGGGAATCCTGCCTGCATTCTTGGCATTAGTGTAGATTAAAAATCCCAACCATGCCCTACGAATGCCTATGGTCAGCTCCTCAATTGTGTCCATGACACCTCTTGTTCTATCCAAGTTTTCCATAGCAAAACAAATATGCAAATAAATTACACATTAAGAGCTAGATTACAAGTGGAGCGCTAAATTATTGTGCACCTGCAAATGGGTAAATTTGCCCATTTGCGGGTGTGCGATAATTAATCAGCCATTACAAATGGCTGGTTATTGCAAACGCGAGCTTGTGGTAGCAATTAGCACTTATAAAATTAACCAGAGATCAGATTTCTGGCTAATTTCGTAAATGTGCCCCAAATACGCCTAAAATACTGTGTAGTGTATTTTATTAAAAAATAAAGATAGCAGCATCTTTATTTTTTAATAAAATATCTGCAATCTCCAGTATTTTGGGGTTTAAAGGGACAGTCTACCATATAATTTTTATTGTTTTAAAAGATATAATCCCTTTATTACCCATTCCCCAGTTTTGCATAACCAACACAGTTATATTAATATACTTTTTACCTCTGTGATTACCTTATATCTAGGAACCTTCTTCCAGCCCCCTGATCACATGACTGTGACTGTTTATTATCTATTGTCTTAAATTTAGCATTGTTTTGTGCTAAATCTTAAATAACTCCCTGTGCCTGAACACAGTGTTATCTATATGGCCCACGTGTACTTTCTGTCTCTTTGTGTTGAAAAGAGATTTAAAAAGCATGTGATAAGAGGCAGCCCTCAAAGGCTTAGAAATTAGCATATGAGCCTACCTATGTTTAGTTTAAACTAAGAATACCAAGAGGAAAAAGCAAATTTGATGATAAAAGTAAATTGGAAAGTTGATTAAAATTAAAAGTCCTATCTGAATAATGAAAGTTTAATTTATACTAGACTGTCCCTTTAAGTTGGCGGGAGTGGGGTGTTAGAAAAAAAAACGGCACTAAAAAATGCCTTTACATTGCGGTCAAAGGGAACTGTGTGTTCCCAGTAAATATATATGTATATGCTTATACATAGATATTTATGTGTTACTATATGCATTGCCATTGCTGCCCCACTTTGGAGCCTATGGAAGCTCACTCTCTGGAGAATAATGCTTCACAGCTCGCGTTCACATTGCTGCCAACTTGTAGTACCAGCTCACGCTAATGTGCTCTACTTTCATGAAATCAATATTTAGCACTCCACTTGTAATCTGGCCCTAAATATTTACATTTACTGTATGTAAGTGTGTTTCTGAAGTTAAGGTTTTAATTCTCTTAAGAGATAGGGAATCAGGTCTGGTTTCAAGAGCTGTTTGTATACGTAAAATTAACAGCTTCCCCAAGTGGGAATTTTTTACTTTTTCTAATTTCTTCCTTAGTTGCTGGCTATATCACAGTCTAATATAGAGTATGGTTGGGGTGGTCTTTGTGTTCATTCTAGTGAGTTTACAATCTTATATTTATCATTGCATATTTTTATCATGCACCAAATCTAGGGTGTTTAGAATTCTGTGAGTTTATTGCTTTTTGAATTTTGTCATTAGGATATATTTAAGCTCATAGCATGAACTGAATGTTGCAATACAAGCAAAATCAGCACTTATTCGTACATAAATTGTTTTCTACTTGAGACTGTAATTGTAAAGCAAAATATATCTGTGCAAAACACATTGACATAGTTGATTTTATCATTACTACTGGGAAATTGCAAAATGATCTTGTGATCTACTAATTGTCACTTATCTCATCAGCATTCATCTACCTGTTTTAGACACTTCTGTAATGTCTCTAAGCATTTGTTTTTCTAATTTTTGCTTTCTCAGTTGTATGTATGTATCTATAAAGCCTACTGTTTTGTCTCTCTACAGATAAACACCACTCTTACATTTTGGCTCCTACGGACACAGCTTGCATCACTCAACGCAAAAGTTTCAACTCTAAAAGAAAGTTAGAGTGAAACTATTTCATTTCAAACTAGATAGGGAGAAAGGATCAGTAATTTAATGAACAATTGTAGAGCTTCCAGTCATCCTTCAATTTTCCTGATTGTCCCTAATAATAAAGTCTACCTTTTCTTGCTGGCCCTGCTATTGGTCAGTCAGACTCTTTGCAGTTCAAGGTTGGAACCATGTGATCCCATTACAGATGCCAGCACCAAGATGCAAAGACTCATTCCCCTAATTCTCTACTGTTCAGTAGTAAGCTGATGTCCAAGGAAAAGCAATGTTAATGGCTTTCTATCCTCATTCATAGAACCTCAACCCTATGAACTGTCATGATCTGGATCATTTTCTTGAGTCTTTTCTCAGTTGCTATGAAGCGGTTACTATTTGGCTTCATGATTTCTTTCCTTAAAAATATGGTGAGTCCACGGCATCATCAATTACTAGTGGGAATATCACTCCTGGCCAGCAGGAGGAGGCAAAGAGCACCACAGCAAAGCTGTTAAATGTCACTTCCCTTACCCATATTCCCCAGTCATTCTCTTTGCCTTCAGTGCAAGGAGGAGGTGAAGTTTTGGTGTCTGAAGAAGATTGGATTTATTTCGCTTCAATCAAGATTTTATTATTTTGAAAGCCAGAGTAGGTTTACTCTGAGCTTTCCTTTCAAGATTAGGTCTAGCCATACTCCACGTTAGTCTCTTCAGTAAGGGCAGTGGTGGCTTTAAAATGGTTAGGAACTTGTGAGGTTGGCCTTGCTGCGTTTCCTAAAATATTTGCTGCCTTAGTACAGAAAGCCAGACTAGGTTTACTCTGATCTTTCTTTTTTCTACAGGTCCATGTGAGGAGTGACGTCCTCTCACACTGTGTAGGCTGTCCTCCTGCCGGACGGCTAGATACAAGTAAGTACTGTGTCTTCTATGTATGGGGACTTGCACTTTTGAGATCAAACTGCAATATTATTTGGGACATGTATATCCTTGGGAAGGATATTAGATGCAGGATGCAGGCGCTTTCTGGTGACCAATAGCGAGGACTTTTATTATGGCTCACATTTAGAGGCTCTTTAGGGGTTAATAATCCTCTAATTACCTATGTCTTTTATATTGATAAGGCTTGGTCATTTTATTTTATTGGGATGTTCAATTATGGGAGCATTCTGACTAGTGTCGCTAACGGTGCAGCGCCGTTTTAGAAGGGCTGCTGACATGCTCTTTAACTAACTCCTCTCAGCTGACAGAATAAAGAACGATGTTTGTATTTTAAGATGCACGCTTCATTTCTCTGCCGACTCTGTGTTCCCGCCTTCTTTCTGATTCGGAGAAGCACTATTTTCATCTCTCACTGAGGCGGGCTTGTGAACACACCCCTTTTTCTTCGGTGAGACTGGAGCGACTGCATCAGTGCTTCATTTTGTTTGTTAGCCTGTATCTGTATGTTAAGAGACATCAATCCTAACTGAGTTTTGTTTCTCAAAAGTTTTTTGCTTGGATTACTAGCAGAAACGTTATGGTTTCCATAGAGAGAACTTATTAATGAAATATTTTTTTTTTAATAAATAAATCTTTTATTGAGATTCTTGAGAAATGAAGACACACAGTACAAAATACTGTTACTCTCTGTTAGTCCATTGGTCTGAGGATGATAGCCAGAAGACAAAGAATCAGTGGTGCCAATCAACTTACAAAAGGCTCTCCAAAAGATAGACATGAACTGTAGACCTATGTCGGAAACAATATTCACAGGAATGCCATGAAGTCGTACCACATGCATATAAAAGAAAGTTAGAGTGAAACTATTTCATTTCAAACTAGATAGGGAGAAAGGATCAGTAATTTAATGAACAATTGTAGAGCTTCCAGTCATCCTTCAATTTTCCTGATTGTCCCTAATAATAAAGTCTACCTTTTCTTGCTGGCCCTGCTATTGGTCAGTCAGACTCTTTGCAGTTCAAGGTTGGAACCATGTGATCCCATTACAGATGCCAGCACCAAGATGCAAAGACTCATTCCCCTAATTCTCTACTGTTCAGTAGTAAGCTGATGTCCAAGGAAAAGCAATGTTAATGGCTTTCTATCCTCATTCATAGAACCTCAACCCTATGAACTGTCATGATCTGGATCATTTTCTTGAGTCTTTTCTCAGTTGCTATGAAGCGGTTACTATTTGGCTTCATGATTTCTTTCCTTAAAAATATGGTGAGTCCACGGCATCATCAATTACTAGTGGGAATATCACTCCTGGCCAGCAGGAGGAGGCAAAGAGCACCACAGCAAAGCTGTTAAATGTCACTTCCCTTACCCATATTCCCCAGTCATTCTCTTTGCCTTCAGTGCAAGGAGGAGGTGAAGTTTTGGTGTCTGAA
The DNA here is from genome assembly GCF_027579735.1 of Bombina bombina. Classification (NCBI taxonomy): domain Eukaryota; kingdom Metazoa; phylum Chordata; class Amphibia; order Anura; family Bombinatoridae; genus Bombina; species Bombina bombina. The sequence goes on from NC_069504.1 coordinate 729,956,744, forward strand.
GAAGATTGGATTTATTTCGCTTCAATCAAGATTTTATTATTTTGAAAGCCAGAGTAGGTTTACTCTGAGCTTTCCTTTCAAGATTAGGTCTAGCCATACTCCACGTTAGTCTCTTCAGTAAGGGCAGTGGTGGCTTTAAAATGGTTAGGAACTTGTGAGGTTGGCCTTGCTGCGTTTCCTAAAATATTTGCTGCCTTAGTACAGAAAGCCAGACTAGGTTTACTCTGATCTTTCTTTTTTCTACAGGTCCATGTGAGGAGTGACGTCCTCTCACACTGTGTAGGCTGTCCTCCTGCCGGACGGCTAGATACAAGTAAGTACTGTGTCTTCTATGTATGGGGACTTGCACTTTTGAGATCAAACTGCAATATTATTTGGGACATGTATATCCTTGGGAAGGATATTAGATGCAGGATGCAGGCGCTTTCTGGTGACCAATAGCGAGGACTTTTATTATGGCTCACATTTAGAGGCTCTTTAGGGGTTAATAATCCTCTAATTACCTATGTCTTTTATATTGATAAGGCTTGGTCATTTTATTTTATTGGGATGTTCAATTATGGGAGCATTCTGACTAGTGTCGCTAACGGTGCAGCGCCGTTTTAGAAGGGCTGCTGACATGCTCTTTAACTAACTCCTCTCAGCTGACAGAATAAAGAACGATGTTTGTATTTTAAGATGCACGCTTCATTTCTCTGCCGACTCTGTGTTCCCGCCTTCTTTCTGATTCGGAGAAGCACTATTTTCATCTCTCACTGAGGCGGGCTTGTGAACACACCCCTTTTTCTTCGGTGAGACTGGAGCGACTGCATCAGTGCTTCATTTTGTTTGTTAGCCTGTCTCTGTATGTTAAGAGACATCAATCCTAACTGAGTTTTGTTTCTCAAAAGTTTTTTGCTTGGATTACTAGCAGAAACGTTATGGTTTCCATAGAGAGAACTTATTAATGAAATATTTTTTTTTTAATAAATAAATCTTTTATTGAGATTCTTGAGAAATGAAGACACACAGTACAAAATATATAAGCACACAATTGTAATATCAGAAACAATCATAAGTCACAGTGTCATTCTGAGCATTTATCGGCTTATCAGCTTGTCTGAACAATTGAACAGAAAATTCTGCTATATATTACTCGAGTGATTTAACATGAGAATCCCTAATTTTTAAATTAAATCTCTTGATAACACAGGATATAAAATAAACCAATGGTTAATATGATGGTTACACAACAACCAACTGATATAGGAAGAACTAGTTATATCTATATTATAACCATAACAATGAGATATTATATATCGATAGTAAAGTAAATGATAACAATAAAAAATGGATGCAACACATTTAGATACTTCATAACCCACTAGGCTACACAAATATAATTATCCAGCACCTCAAGGTGCTATGTTCTCAAGAAAAAAAAAAGGGGGGGTAAGAAAAAGGGAAGGGAGGAGAAGAAGAAAATGGGGAGGGAAAAGCCTATCTACCGCTCACTATAGTTAGCTATAAGGGAGACCGCCCCAAGTCTGTTTTGACTTATATGAATCCCACTGACTCCAGTTAGCCTGATGGAGATACAGTTTGTTCATCATCTTGAAGTAATAGGTTTCTATTTCTTTAATGTAGTCTATAGTGGCTATGACTTGAGGGAAAATGGGGGGTGTCAGCTGTTTCCACTCTCTCGCTATCGCTAATTTTGTGGCCATGAGTAGATAGAGTGCTAAAGCTCTGTCCATTTCCCGAAGCTGAGACAAACCATGGTGTAGGAGGCCTAGAGCTGGCTCCATTGGTATGTTAATATGGAGGGTCCGTAGAGTGTTGAATACCATTCTCCACAATGCCATTATTTTTGGGCACTCCCACAAGATATGTGCTGGCGTACCCAGATTGCCACACTCTCTCCAGCAAAGCAGTGAGGTTTTATAGTATTCATGCAACGTGGTAGGAACCAAGTGCCATCGTACTGTGAGCTTAAAATATAGCTCCCAGAGGGTGGCACAGTGTAAGTATGTTTTAGCTATCACCAGCTCTCTGTGCCATTCGGAAATATCTGTCACCATGTGTAATTCTTTCTCCCATGTTAAGTATTGACTATGTTTAACAGGCGCTGTGGGGGTGATTAAAACGTGATAATGAAAGGAAAGTGATCCCTTAAGCGGTTTCCCTAATTTCCACCTAGACTCCCATGGGGTTATTGATCTGGGGATTCCTTTCCCCATTCCCCAGGATGTTAGTAGGCTTGTGACTCGAAGATATTCAAAGCACAGTGTTGCAGGAAGGCCTACCTGCTCTTTAGCCATTTCAAAGTTCTTTAGTCAATGATAGAGAGATCTGCAGTTGTATCCCATTTTGCTAAGTGGGTTTCAGATAGGGACACTAATAGTGTACGAATTCTAAAGATAGGGGAGGGGTGGGGGGCTAGATTCGGCAATGCACTCTTAGAATCCCAGTGTTTAAGGGCATCTAGGATGAAGGGATGATTAATAAGGAGCTTGCTCCTTAGGTAGGGGAGATCCATGGGAGATCAGGTAATGTAATATCCTTAGGTAGGATATCTTGCTCAACTTCTTGCCATCTGAAAGTGGCCTCCGGCATAGACCAATTCAGGAGCTGCGAGAGTCTAGCGGCATCATAGTATAGAATCATACTAGGAAACGCAAGTCCTCCTAAGTGAATAAGCTTTTGCAAAATTATCCCATTGGTTCACGGTCTCTTACCTGCCCACACATACGCAGATATCATACTCTGTAGTTTGTTTAAAAGAGTTCTAGGAATTGTGAGTGGGAGACACCAGAACAGATATGTGAGCTTGGGCAAGAAAGTCATCTTAACCGCATCTATTCTACCCGTCCAGGACAGTTCCCTGAATTCCCATCCCCTAAGTACAGTACAAAATTCTGCAAGATGGTCGCGAAATTGGCCGCGATGACTTTAGCTGAGTCAGGACTCAAAAAGACTCCTAAGTGCTTGATTATTCGATGGGACCATTGAAAGGGATAGGTAGTTTTCAGGATCAAGAGTATTTGTGGGGGAACATTCACATGAAGAACCTCTTGTCGACATTAAGTTTGTCTGCAAACAACGCAATCTTATGTTGAGAGCAACCAAATTGTATCCCAGAAATCTCTTCATTTTTCCGGATAGCCTGAGCCAGGGCCTCTATTGCCAGGACAAAGAGGAGGGGTGAGAGAGGACAACCCTGCCTTGTACCATTAGTAATATTAAAGGAGTCCGAGCGAAAGCCCACTCCGCATACCCTAGCTGTCGGACCAGAATACAAGGCCTGAACTGCCAAAAGGTATTGTTGAGGTACTGTATATGTAATTTTTAAGAACTTCCCAGAGAAAGTCCCACCTGACCCTGTCAAACGCTTTTTCTGCATCCAGCGACAGGGCCAGGATAGGAGTACCTCGTCTCTTAGCCTCAGATAATATAGCCAAAATTCGTCGGGTATTGTCTGGTCCCTCCCTTGAAGGAATGACTGCAGCCAGTCGATTTGCCAAGATTTTAGAATATAACTTGATATCTGAGTTAATCAGAGATATGGGCCTACAGTTTTGGCATAATTGGGGATCTTTTCCTGGTTTTAAAATAGTTATGATTTCCGCCTCTAGAAATTCGTGCAAGGTGGATCCAGTACTGGCCCACTCATGAAAAGTTATCAATAATACGGGAGAAATTAGTTCCCCAAACGTTTTGTAAAATTGTCCCGTAAATCCGTCAGGACCTGGGGCTTTGTTAGGTTTAACCCACCAAATAACCTTACTAAGCTCTTCTTTAGTAATAGGCAATCATAAGAATTCAATGTGATCATTGTTAAGGATTGGGAGCTGTAATATTGATAGATACGTGCACAGGGATGTTGAGTCAGGACTTGTAGATTCTAGATTATAGAGGGACGAATAAAAGCAGCAAAACGCTTCCCCAATGTCAAGACATTGTATATATGCCCTAATTTCCTCCATATGGGAGGACCCCACAGGCGTTTTGGGCAAGGCCACTTTGAAGGCAACAGGAGACAGTCTTTTCAGGACCTTGTAAGGGCCGATAAACCTAGGCCCCAATTTGTGACAGGGTTGACGTAGACGAATGTGTCAAGTAGAGATCCAAACACACTCACCCACTGGGATGACACGTATAGAGGCTCTGTGACGATTAGCAAACTTCTTATATCTAGAGACAGCTGAACAGAGCTGAGAGCGAATACGTTGCCAATGAGTGGTGAGTCCAGTGACCTGTCGGTCTGCAGCAGGAACCCCAGTGGACTAAGCAGAAAGGGGGAAAACACAAGGTTGATACCCTGCTGCGGCTTGAAATGGAGAACATCTAAGAGAAGAGTGCCAATGAGTGTTTCTTGCCAGCTCAGCTAGGGGTAACAACTCAGACCAGTTGGTGTGGCGAGCATTGACAAAGGCTCTAAGGTAAGCTTCAAGATCCTGGTTTACTCTCTGTTAGTCCATTGGTCTGAGGATGATAGCCAGAAGACAAAGAATCAGTGGTGCCAATCAACTTACAAAAGGCTCTCCAAAAGATAGACATGAACTGTAGACCTATGTCGGAAACAATATTCACAGGAATGCCATGAAGTCGTACCACATGCAAGAGAAAAAGAGACGATAATTCTTGGGCAGAAGATAGTTTGGTTAGGGGTACGAAATTAGCCAGTCTGGAAAAGCGATCCACCACAATCCAGATAACTGTATGGTGGTCAGAAGGAGGAAGGTCCACAATGAAATCAATTGTTATGTGTGTCTATGGTTGTTTGGGAATGGACAATGGTTGGAGCAAGCCAGGAGGCAAAGATCCAGAAGTCTTGTTGGCAGCACAAATTGTGCAGGCTTTCACATAATCCTGAGTGTCAGACTTCATAGTAGGCCACCATACATGTTGGGAAAGACGCTTGAAAGTCCTAGTCGAACCAGGATGTCCTGAGAGTTTGCTATCATGAGTCCAGGCTAGCACAGGGGTGCGTAGGTTCAGAGGTACAAAGAGGATATCGGAGGCCACTAGGGCTCCAGGAGGATTACTAGACTGGGCACATTAGGGGGATATGATGTGTTCAAAAGGAGCTTCAGAGGAGTCACTTGAGTGAGGGAACTGACAGGAAAGGGTGTCCGCCTTCTTGTTCTTGGTCCCAGGAAGATACAAAAGTTAAAACCCACCTGGCCTGTCGAGGATTGTGTCGATGAGCAGTCTCTAGGTATGTCAGATTCTTGTGGTCGGTGAGAATCTGAATGGGATTGGCGGTGCCCTCCAACCAATGACGCCATTCAGTCAAAGCCATCTTAATGGCTAAGAGTTCACGATTACCCACATTGTAGTTCCTCTCAGCAGGAGTAAAGCGTTTAGAGAAAAAGGCTACAGGGTGGGACTTGGAAGTCAAAGGATCCCTTTGGGTTAGAACTGCTTCAGCCCCTATCTCGGAGGCATCAACCTCTAAAGTGCCTGGAAAACTACAGGGGCGTTACACAGCCCAAAGGGCATTACAAGGTATTCGTAATGCCCAGATCTTGTGTTGAAGGCAGCCTTCCATTCGTAGCCTGGAAAGATACATATCAGATTGTATGCCCCACGTAAGTCCACTTGGTTAAAAAACGAGCATCCTGGAGCGAGTCATACAGTTCGGTTATCAATGGAATGGGATAGCAATTCTTGATGGTTATGTTGTTCAAGGCCCTGTAGTCGATGCAGGGTCTGAGCCCACCATCCTTCTTACTGACAAAAAAAAAAGCCTGCCCCAGCAGGAGAGGATGAAGGGCGAATGAAACCTTTAGCTAGGTTCTCTTAAAAGTTCTCCTTCATGGATTTGGTTTCAGCCTTGGAGAGTGGATAAGTCCTCCCTTTAGGAAGTGGGGCTCTGGGAAAGAGGTCAATCTTGCAGTCATAAGGACGGTGGGGTGGCAGCACGTCAGCTGCTTTTTTCTCAAACACATGTGCAAAGTCTGCATATACTGAAGGAAGGTTTGAAGGAGTCTGTATACTGGCTATGGGAATGTGGAGCAGAGGAGTGACTTTAGCAAGGCAGGAGTTGAAACAGGAGCTACCCCAGGAGGCCAGTTGTCCCTCAGCCCAGTCGAACTGTGGATTGTGTACCCGAAGCCAAGGAAGACCGAGGATGACAGGTTGTGCTAGGGAATGAATGACCTCAAACTGCAGCTGTTCGGTATGAAGGACTCGGACAGGGTCAGGGGTGCTGACTCAAAATGGATCAAGCCTGAACCAAAGGGGTGCCACCCAGAGTAGTTATTTTGAGACAATGTATTTTCTGCAGAAGAGGCAAGCCAGCTTGAATCATAAAATGGTGATCCAGGAAGATTCCAGCTGCCCCTGAATCAATGAAGACTTGAGTGTGGACAGTATTCTGAAAGAAGGTAAGGGTAACCTGTACCAGGATCTGAGAGGAGTGAGGGGATTTAGTAGAGATCATGCTTAGAGGTACCCCTGTGTTATCCCCTAAGCATTGACTTTTCCCGTCCGAATGTCACAGTCCTTTAATTGGTGGGTGTTAGATCCACACTAAAAGCATAGTCTCAGTCTCCTTCTTCTCTGTCTTTCTGACTCTGAAGGTTTGAAGGAGGAGAGATACATGGGTTCCTCCACTGAGGTACCTGGAGCTGCTGAAGGGGTAGAGGATGCTGCCAAAACCGGACGAACAGGAGGACAGGAGGGGAGGACCCTCCTTGTTCTGTCTGTCTCGGCTTGTCTCTCCTGAAAGCAAGAGTCCAGACTGATACAAAGCGCTATAAAGTCATCTAAAGAAGAAGGAATATCATGATAAGTGAGTTCATCTTTGATGCGTTCATGCAGACCCCTCCTAAAGGCTGCCTTGAGAGCACTGCCATCCCAAGTGGTTTCAAGTGCCAAGGTGCGAAACTCAATGGCAAATTGTGCTACAGTTTTATTGCTCTGGCGGAGATCCAGGAGAGAATATTCTGCAGCAGAGATATGGCCCAAACACAGAAAATAATGCAGAAATGAAATCATCTGCATCATGCAGGAGTGGAGCGTTCTGTTCCAAAAGAGGAGAGACCCAGGCTAGGGCCTTGTCTTTCAGCAAGGAAATAATAAAAGTGACTCTTGACTGGAGAGACTGAAAGGTGTGCAGATCATTGTGGAAGTGCAGCCTGCATTGGTTAAGAAAACCCCTGCAATCAGCAGTATGTTCATACTTGTCAGGCAAATGTATCCGGGGTATAGAAGTCACAGTACTAGGAGTATGGACTGGCGGTGAAACAACAGGAGCAGTATTCCTCGCTTTAACTATTAAGGAGAGTTGAGCGGTAATAGCCTCTAGCTTTGAATCCATATTCTGCAACTGGGTGGTATGGGGTTCCCAACATCTGTCCCTGAAGATAAACAGCTCATGCCACCTCATCTGGCTCCATGGCCCAAGTATAATGTAATGCTTGTGGGATATTCCTCTATCAGACCGAACTCGGCCAGTAGTCTTGTTATCCTGGCGTTGAGCTGGAATGATAAGGAATATCCCAGAGCAGAGAAAGTTAGTAAGATGAAGAAGGCGGCACTCACCACAGGCTAGACAGTCCCCAGCGGCAATGGTAGAGCAGTCCAAGGATGAACTACTAGAATGGTCAGGCAGGCAGGGTTTGGCAACAGTAAAGCAGTCCAAGGGCACACCACTAGAATGGTCAGGCTGGCAGGGTTCGGCAACAAATAGGCCATCCAGAACAACAGGGGTTAATAAGCAGAGTAGTCAGGCAGGCAGGGTTCAGCAACAGTATATCAATCCAGTAATTAAGGGTTAAAGCAGGCAGAGTAGTCAGACAGGCAGGGTTCAGCAGCAGTATATCAATCCAGAAATTAAAGGGTTAAAGCAGAAAGAGTAGTCAGACGGGCAGGGTTCAGCAGCAGTATATTGATCCAGTAATTAAGGGGTATAGCAGGCAGAGTAGTCAGACAGGCAGGGATCATACACGAGTAGGCTAAATGAAACAACGATCTATCACACCCAGGAGCACACAAGGTAACACCTATACTTGGGCAGTGATAGATCGTTGGGATGGCACTTACATAGGCACAGGATTCACGCCAGGCATCCGGACCGGCATCAGGAAGAGAGGAGCGTGCGGCGATGATGTCAGCGCCGCACGCATCCAGATCCGACACAACCACTGGCAACAAGCAGGGAAGGGGACGCTGCGCTCCTAGCAACGGCTAGAGCGGCACAGCATGACATTAAGGTTTTAATTCTCTTAAGAGCTAAGGAATAGGGTCGGGTTTCCAGAGTGAGATTTCATGAATTAGGGCACATAACACAACTATGGAAATTAATGGTAGGAAATCCCACCTACATATAAATATAAATATAGGAAAAGCTATGCTCAAGGAATTTTGAACATGATCTCACCCTCCCAAAGAGGCTTCTCGACAACCTCACAAGCATTTATGAAGGCTATTGTCATATATATAAATATATATGAAGTTAAGTTTGATGACCTATAATAAATGTTCAAAATATGGGATGAAATATGTTATATTCTGGACTTAATGCTTCTAGGTCAGGTGTCATATCACAGGAAATATATTATTATTATTATTATAGGTTATTTTATTTTGTTTATACCCTAACAGCTAATTGATGTGAGTGCCAAAACCTGTTTTCAAGGATTGAAGAACAGTACAGCTGTTTGTCTACATAAAAGTAACAGCTTTCCCAAGTGGGAATTTATAACTTTTTGTCATTTCTTCCTTAGTTGCTGGCTAAATCACAGTCTAATAAAGAGTATTGTTGTGGTGGTCTTTGTGTTCATTCTAGAGAGTTTACAATCTTATATTTATCATTGCATATTTTTATCATACAACAAATCTAGAGTGTTTAGAATTCTGTGAGTTTATTTATTTTTGAATTTTGTCATTAGGATATATTTAAGCTCATAGCATGAACTGAATGTTGAAATACAAGAAAAATCAGCACTTATTCATACATAAATTGTTTTCTACTTGAAGCTGTAGTTGTAAAGCAAATTATATCTGTGCAAAACACATTGACATAGTTGATTTTATCATTACTACTGGGAAATTGCAAAATGATCTTGTGATCTACTAATTATCACTTATCTCATCAGCATTCATCTACCTGTTTTAGACACTTCTGTAATGTCTCTAAGCATTTGTTTTTCTAATTTTTGCTTTCTCAGTTGTATGCATGTATCTATAAAGCCTACTGTTTTGTCTCTCTACGCATAAACACCACTCCTACATTTTGGCTCCTACGGACACAGCTTGCATCACTCAACGCAAATGTTTCAACTCTAAAAGAAAGTTAGAGTGAAACTACTTCATTTCAACAATTGTAGAGCTTCCAATCTTCCTTCAATTTTCATGATTGTCCCTAATAATAAAGTCTACATTTTTTGCTGTCTTCCTCTCTTTCTTCCCCTAGTATGTCCTGTTTTTTTACTGAGAAACGTGGGACTGCTCAAACTTAACTCATGAACCCATTGGCCCTGCTATTGGCCAGTCAGATCCTTTGAAGTTCAAAGTTGGAATCATGTCATCCCAGTACAGATGCCAGCCTCAAGATGCAAAGGTTCAGTACCCTAACTCTATGGCCTTAGTAAAAAAAAAATAGTTGTAAACTACTCTACTGCCTAGTAGTAAGCTGAAGTCCAAGGAAAAGCAATTTGAATGGCTTCCATCCATGATCTGGATCATTTTCTTGAGTCTTTTCTCGGTTGCTATGAAGCAGTTATTATCCTGCCTCATGATTTTGATGCACCGCATCATTTTTGTTACATCTTTCTCATGTCAGACACTTGTGACTTTTTGGAGCCTTTTTGCCTTTAAATACTTCCGGATTCTCTGTATTATTGCCAAAGTATTGAGTTATCTCATGGGTTTGCTTGTGATTCCCTGACTTTGGATTTTTCACCCGTATCCTGCTTTTCAACTACTCTTTTCCTTATCGACTCTGCTCCTGTTTGTCTCGGCTGCTTTTTCACCCCTGACTCTCTCCTAAAAAGGTTTGTATCTGCTCTGCATCATATCCACGGCCTGCGAGCGAATCTCCCTTTTAATCAGTGCAGTAGCATCAGTCTTTTAACCATTCATCTCTAGCTCATGAAACAAGGTCTACTGTGAAAGAGACCAGAATCACAAACCCATTCAAAATGTTACATAAAGTAATAAAAAAAAATGATTAGCTTTCAAATAGCTATACAAGAAACTTTACATGAGTAACATACTGCTAGATTACGAGTCTTGTGTTAGCCTTAAAAAGCAACGCTGCTTTTTAATGCCCGCTGGTATTATGAGTCTGGCAGGTACAGGTGTACAGCTCTCTTTTATTCCGCGACTTGAGCTTACGTAAATTGCGTATCCTATCTTTTTAATGGGATTTGCCTAACGCTGGTATTACGAGTCTTGGAAGAAGTGAGCGGTGCACCCTCTCCTGTCAAGACTCCTACCGCATTTAAAAGTCAGTAGTTAAGTGTTTTATGGGCTAACGCCGTAACATAAAACTCTTAACTAAAATGCTAAAAAGTACACTAACACCCATAAACTACCTATTAACCCCTAAACCGAAACCCCACATTGGAAACACTTAAAGTTTTTACCCCTAATCTGCCGACCGGAAATAGCTGCCACTTTAATAAATATATTAACCCCCTAAACCACTGCACTCCCGCCTCGCAAACATTAGTTAAATTATATTAACCCCTAATCTGCCATCCCTAACATCGCCGACACCTAACTACATTTATTAACCCCTAATCTGCCGTCCCCAACGTCGCTGCTACTATATTAAATGTATTAACCCCTAAACCTAAGTCTAAACCTAAGTCTAACACCCCCCTAACTTAAATATAATTTAAATAAAACGAAATTAAATTATTACAATTAAATAAATTATTCCTATTTAAAACTAAATACTTACCTGTAAAATAAACCATAAGAATTCTGATTGGCTGATAGGATTCTATCAGCCAATCGGAATTAAGGTAGAAAAAATCCTATTGGCTGATCCAATCAGCCAATAGGATTGAACTTGCATTCTATTGGCTGTTCCAATCAGCCAATAGAATGTGAGCTCAATTCTATTGGCTGATTGGATCAGCCAATAGGATTTTTTCTACCTTAATTCCGATTGGCTGATAGAATCCTATCAGCCAATCAGAATTCAAGGGACGCCATCTTGGATGACATCATATAAAGGAACCTTCATTCGTCAGGAGTCGTCGAAAGAAGAGGATGCTCCGCGTCGGCTGGCTTCAAGATGGACCCGCTCCGCTCCGAATGGATGAAGATAGAAGATGCCGCCTGGATGAAGACTTCTGCCCATCTGGAGGTCCTCTTCTGCCCAGATCGGATGAAGACTTCTGCCCCTCTGGAGGACCACTTGTGCCCGGCTGGGTGAAGACGGCTCAAGGTAGGGTGATCTTCAAGGGGGTAGTGTTAGGTTTTATTAAGGGGGGATTGGGTGGGTTTTAGAGTAGGGTTGGGTGAGTGGGTGGTGGGTTTTAATGTTGGGGGGGTGTTGTAATTTTTTTTTACAGGTAAAAGAGCTGATTACTTTGGGGCAATGCCCTGCAAAAAGCCCTTTTAAGGGCTATTTGTAATTTAGTATAGGGTAGGGAATTTAATTATTTTGGGGGGCTTTTTTTATTTTATTAGGGGGATTAGATTAGGTGTAATTAGTTTAAAATTCTTGTAATTATTTTTTTATTTTCTGTAATTTAGTGTTTGGTTTTTTTTGTACTTTAGTTTATTTAATTTAATTGTATTTAATTGTAGGTAGTTTAGGTAATTAATTTAATGATAGTGTAGTGTTAGGTGTAATTGTAATTTAGGTTAGGATTTATTTTACAGGTATATTTGTATTTATTTTAACTAGGAAGTTATTAAATAGTTAATAACTATTTAATAACTATTGTACCTAGTTCAAATAAATACAAAGGTGCCTGTAAAATAAATATAAACACTAAGGCCTAGATTTAGAGTTCGGCGGTAGCCGTCAAAACCAGCGTTAGAGGCTCCTAACGCTGGTTTTGGCCGCCCGCTGGTATTTGGAGTCAGTGATTAAAGGGTCTAACGCTCACTTTTCAGCCGCGACTTTTCCATACCGCAGATCCCCCTACGCCATTTGCGTAGCCTATCTTTTCAATGGGATCTTCCTAACGCCGGTATTTAGAGTCGTTTCTGCAGTGAGCGTTAGAGCTCTAACGACAAGATTCCAGCCGCCTGAAAATAGCAGGAGTTAAGAGCTTTCTGGCTAACGCCGGTTTATAAAGCTCTTAACTACTGTACCCTAAAGTACACTAACACCCATAAACTACCTATGTACCCCTAAACCGAGGTCCCCCCACATCGCCGCCACTCGATTAAAATTTTTAACCCCTAATCTGCCGACCGCCACCTACGTTATACTTATGTACCCCTAATCTGCTGCCCCTAACACCGCCGACCCCTGTATTATATCTATTAACCCCTAACTTGCCCCCCACAACGTCGCCGCAAGCTACTTAAAATAATTAACCCCTAATCTTCCGACCGCAAATCGCCGCCACCTACATTATCCCTATGTACCCCTAATCTGCTACCCCTAACATCGCCGACCCCTATGTTATATTTATTAACCCCTAATCTGCCCCCCTCAACGTCGCCGACACCTACCTACACTTATTAACCCCTAATCTTCCGAGCGGACCTGAGCGCTACTATAATAAAATTATTAACCCCTAATCCGCCTCACTAACCCTATCATAAATAGTATTAACCCCTAATCTGCCCTCCCTAACATCGCCGACACCTACCTTCAATTATTAACCCCTAATCTGCCGACCGGAGCTCACCGCTATTCTAATAAATGTATTAACCCCTAAAGCTAAGTCTAACCCTAACACTAACACCCCCCTAAGTTAAATATAATTTTTATCTAACGAAATAAATTAACTCTTATTAAATAAATAATTCCTATTTAAAGCTAAATACTTACCTGTAAAATACATCCTAATATAGCTACAATATAAATTATAATTATATTATAGCTATTTTAGGATTAATATTTATTTTACAGGCAACTTTGTAATTATTTTAACCAGGTACAATAGCTATTAAATAGTTAAGAACTATTTAATAGTTACCTAGTTAAAATAATAACAAATTTACCTGTAAAATAAATCCTAACCTAAGATATAATTAAACCTAACACTACCCTATCAATAAAATAATTAAATAAACTACCTACAATTACCTACAATTAACCTAACACTACACTATCAATAAATTAATTAAACACAATTGCTACAAATAAATACAATTAAATAAACTATCTAAAGTACAAAAAATAAAAAAGAACTAAGTTACAGAAAATAATAAAATATTTACAAACATAAGAAAAATATTACAACAATTTTAAACTAATTACACCTACTCTAAGCCCCCTAATAAAATAACAAAGCCCCCCAAAATAAAAAATTCCCTACCCTATTCTAAAATACAAATATTACAAGCTCTTTTACCTTACCAGCCCTGAACAGGGCCCTTTGCGGGGCATGCCCCAAGAATTTCAGCTCTTTTGCCTGTAAAAAAAAACATACAATACCCCCCCCCAACATTACAACCCACCACCCACATACCCCTAATCTAACCCAAACCCCCCTTAAATAAACCTAACACTAATCCCCTGAAGATCTTCCTACCTTGTCTTCACCATACCAGGTTCACCGATCCGTCCTGGCTCCAAGATCTTCATCCAACCCAAGCGGGGGTTGGCGATCCATAATCCGGTGCTCCAAAGTCTTCCTCCTATCCGGCAAGAAGAGGACATCCGGACCGGCAAACATCTTCTCCAAGCGGCATCTTCTATGTTCTTCCATCCGATGACGACCGGCTCCATCTTGAAGACCTCCAGCGCGGATCCATCCTCTTCTTCCGACGACTAGACGACGAATGACGGTTCCTTTAAGGGACGTCATCCAAGATGGCGTCCCTCGAATTCCGATTGGCTGATAGGATTCTATCAGCCAATCGGAATTAAGGTAGGAATTTTCTGATTGGCTGATGGAATCAGCCAATCAGAATATAGTTCAATCCGATTGGCTGATCCAATCAGCCAATCAGATTGAGCTTGCATTCTATTGGCTGATCGGAACAGCCAATAGAATGCGAGCTCAATCTGATTGGCTGATTGGATCAGCCAATCGGATTGAACTATATTCTGATTGGCTGATTCCATCAGCCAATCAGAAAATTCCTACCTTAATTCCGATTGGCTGATAGAATCCTATCAGCCAATCGGAATTCGAGGGACGCCATCTTGGATGACGTCCCTTAAAGGAACCGTCATTCGTCGTCTAGTCGTCGGAAGAAGAGGATGGATCCGCGCTGGAGGTCTTCAAGATGGAGCCGGTCGTCATCGGATGGAAGAACATAGAAGATGCCGCTTGGAGAAGATGTTTGCCGGTCCGGATGTCCTCTTCTTGCCGGATAGGAGGAAGACTTTGGAGCACCGGATTATGGATCGCCAACCCCCGCTTGGGTTGGATGAAGATCTTGGAGCCAGGACGGATCGGTGAACCTGGTATGGTGAAGACAAGGTAGGAAGATCTTCAGGGGATTAGTGTTAGGTTTATTTAAGGGGGGTTTGGGTTAGATTAGGGGTATGTGGGTGGTGGGTTGTAATGTTGGGGGGGGGGTATTGTATGTTTTTTTTTACAGGCAAAAGAGCTGAAATTCTTGGGGCATGCCCCGCAAAGGGCCCTGTTCAGGGCTGGTAAGGTAAAAGAGCTTGTAATATTTGTATTTTAGAATAGGGTAGGGAATTTTTTATTTTGGGGGGCTTTGTTATTTTATTAGGGGGCTTAGAGTAGGTGTAATTAGTTTAAAATTGTTGTAATATTTTTCTTATGTTTGTAAATATTTTATTATTTTCTGTAACTTAGTTCTTTTTTATTTTTTGTACTTTAGATAGTTTATTTAATTGTATTTATTTGTAGCAATTGTGTTTAATTAATTTATTGATAGTGTAGTGTTAGGTTAATTGTAGGTAATTGTAGGTAGTTTATTTAATTATTTTATTGATAGGGTAGTGTTAGGTTTAATTATAACTTAGGTTAGGATTTATTTTACAGGTAAATTTGTTATTATTTTAACTAGGTAACTATTAAATAGTTCTTAACTATTTAATAGCTATTGTACCTGGTTAAAATAATTACAAAGTTGCCTGTAAAATAAATATTAATCCTAAAATAGCTATAATATAATTATAATTTATATTGTAGCTATATTAGGATTTATTTTACAGGTAAGTATTTAGCTTTAAATAGCAATAATTTATTTAATAAGAGTTAATTTATTTCGTTAGATAAAAATTATATTTAACTTAGGGGGGTGTTAGTGTTAGGGTTAGACTTAGCTTTAGGGGTTAATACATTTATTAGAATAGCGGTGAGCTCCGGTCGGCAGATTAGGGGTTAATAATTGAAGGTAGGTGTCGGCGATGTTAGGGAGGGCAGATTAGGGGTTAATACTATTTATGATAGGGTTAGTGAGGCGGATTAGGGGTTAATAACTTTATTATAGTAGCGCTCAGGTCCGCTCGGCAGATTAGGGGTTAATAAGTGTAGGCAGGTGTCGGCGACGTTGTGGGGGGCAGATTAGGGGTTAATAAATATAACATAGGGGTCGGCGATGTTAGGGCAGCAGATTAGGGGTACATAGGGATAACGTAGGTGGCGGCGGTTTACGGAGCGGCAGATTAGGGGTTAAAAGTGTAATGCAGGGGTCAGCGATAGCGGGGGCGGCAGATTAGGGGTTAATAAGTGTAAGGTTAGGGGTGTTTAGACTCGGGGTACATGTTAGAGTGTTAGGTGCAGACGTAGGAAGTGTTTCCCCATAGGAAACAATGGGGCTGCGTTAAGAGCTGAACGCTGCTTTTTTGCAGGTGTTAGGTTTTTTTTCAGCTCAAACTGCCCCATTGTTTCCTATGGGAGAATCGTGCACGAGCACGTTTTTGATGCCGGCCGCGTCCGTAAGCAACTCTGGTATCGAGAGTTGCATTTGCGGTAAATATGCTCTACGCTCCTTTTTTGGAGCCTAACGCAGCATTTGTTTGAACTCTCGATACCAGAGTTAAATTTATGGTGCGGCCAGAAAAAAACCTGCGGAGCGTTAACAGCCCTTTTACCGCCGAACTCCAAATCTAGGCCTATGATAGATACAAATGTAACTATTAGTTATATTGTAGCTATCTTATGGTTTATTTTACAGGTAAGTATTTAGTTTTAAATAGGATTAATTTATTTAATTGTAGTTTTATTTTCTTTAGATTTATTTAAATTATATTTAAGTTACGGGGTGTTAGGGTTAGGGTTAGACTTAGGTTTAGGGGTTAATAAGTTTAATATAGTAGCGGCGACGATGGGGGCGGCAGATTAGGGGTTAATAATTGTAGGTAGGTTGCGGCGATGTTGGGGTAGCAGATTAGGGGTTAATAAATATAATGTAGGGTTCGGCGATGTTGGGGGCATCAGATTAGGGGTTCATAACTATAATGTACGTGGCGGCGGTGTACAGAGCGGCAGATTAGGGGTTAATAATATAATGCAGGTGGCGACGATGTCGGGGGCGGCAGATTAGGGGTTAATAAGTGTAAGATTAGGGGTGTTTAGACTCGGGGTTCATGTTAGGGTGTTAGGTGTAGACATAACTTTGTTTTTCCATAGGAATTAATGGGGCTGCGTTAGAAGCTGAACGCTGCTTTTTTGCAGGTGTTAGGTTTTTTTTCAGCCCGATCTGCCCCATTCATTCCTATGGGGAAATAGTGCACAAGCACGTTTGCAAGCTCACCGCTACCGTAAGCAACGCTGGTATTGAGGTGAGATGTGGAGCTAAATTTTGCTCTATGCTCACCTTTTTGCGGCTAACGCCGGGTTTAAAAAAAAAACGTAATACCAGAGTTGTCTTAAGGGAGCGTTGAAAAAAAAATGCTCGTTAGCAACGCACCCCTGTTACCGCATAACTCGTAATCTCGGTGATTGTCTTTGGGAATCCTGCCTGCATTCTTGGCATTAGTGTAGATTAAAAATCCCAACCATGCCCTACGAATGCTTATGGTCAGCTCCTCAATTGTGTCCATGACACCTCTTGTTCTATCCAAGTTTTCCATAGCAAAACAAATATGCAAATAAATTACACATTAAGAGCTAGATTACAAGTGGAGCGCTAAATTATCGTGCACATGCAAATGGGTAAATGTGCCCATTTGCGGGTGTGCGATAATTAATCAGCCATTACAAATGGCTGGTTATTGCAAACGCGAGCTTGTGGTAGCAATTAGCACTTATAAAATTAACCAGAGATCAGATTTCTGGCTAATTTCGTAAATGTGCCCCAAATACGCCTAAAATACTGTGTAGTGTATTTTATTAAAAAATAAAGATAGCAGCATCTTTATTTTTTAATAAAATATCTGCAATCTCCAGTATTTTGGGGTTTAAAGGGACAGTCTACCATATAATTTTTATTGTTTTAAAAGATATAATCCCTTTATTACTCATTCCCCAGTTTTGCATAACCAACACAGTTATATTAATATACTTTTTACCTCTGTGATTACCTTATATCTAGGAACCTTCTTCCAGCCCCTGATCACATGACTGTGACTGTTTATTATCTATTGTCTTAAATTTAGCATTGTTTTGTGCTAAATCTTAAATAACTCCCTGTGCCTGAACACAGTGTTATCTATATGGCCCACGTGTACTTTCTGTCTCTTTGTGTTGAAAAGAGATTTAAAAAGCATGTGATAAGAGGCAGCCCTCAAAGGCTTAGAAATTAGCATATGAGCCTACCTATGTTTAGTTTAAACTAAGAATACCAAGAGGAAAAAGCAAATTTGATGATAAAAGTAAATTGGAAAGTTGATTAAAATTAAAAGTCCTATCTGAATAATGAAAGTTTAATTTATACTAGACTGTCCCTTTAAGTTGGCGGGAGTGGGATGTTAGAAAAAAAAACGGCACTAAAAAATGCCTTTACATTGCGGTCAAAGGGAACTGTGTGTTCCCAGTAAATATATATGTATATGCTTATACATAGATATTTATGTGTTACTATATGCATTGCCATTGCTGCCCCACTTTGGAGCCTATGGAAGCTCACTCTCTGGAGAATAATGCTTCCCAGCTTGCGTTCACATTGCTGCCAACTTGTAGTACCAGCTCACGCTAATGTGCTCTACTTTCATGAAATCAATATTTAGCGCTCCACTTGTAATCTGGCCCTAAATATTTACATTTACTGTATGTAAGTGTGTTTCTGAAGTTAAGGTTTTAATTCTCTTAAGAGATAGGGAATCAGGTCTGGTTTCAAGAGCTGTTTGTATACGTAAAATTAACAGCTTCCCCAAGTGGGAATTTTTTACTTTTTCTAATTTCTTCCTTAGTTGCTGGCTAAATCACAGTCTAATATAGAGTATGGTTGGGGTGGTCTTTGTGTTCATTCTAGTGAGTTTACAATCTTATATTTATCATTGCATATATTTATCATGCACCAAATCTAGGGTGTTTAGAATTCTGTGAGTTTATTGCTTTTTGAATTTTGTCATTAGGATATATTTAAGCTCATAGCATGAACTGAATGTTGCAATACAAGCAAAATCAGCACTTATTCGTACATAAATTGTTTTCTACTTGAGACTGTAATTGTAAAGCAAAATATATCTGTGCAAAACACATTGACATAGTTGATTTTATCATTACTACTGGGAAATTGCAAAATGATCTTGTGATCTACTAATTGTCACTTATCTCATCAGCATTCATCTACCTGTTTTAGACACTTCTGTAATGTCTCTAAGCATTTGTTTTTCTAATTTTTGCTTTCTCAGTTGTATGTATTTATATATAAAGCCTACTGTTTTGTCTCTCTACAGATAAACACCACTCTTACATTTTGGCTCCTACGGACACAGCTTGCATCACTCAACGCAAAAGTTTCAACTCTAAAAGAAAGTTAGAGTGAAACTATTTCATTTCAAACTAGATAGGGAGAAAGGATCAGTAATTTAATGAACAATTGTAGAGCTTCCAGTCATCCTTCAATTTTCATGATTGTCCCTAATAATAAAGTCTACCTTTTCTTGCTGGCCCTGCTATTGGTCAGTCAGACTCTTTGCAGTTCAAGGTTGGAACCATGTGATCCCATTACAGATGCCAGCACCAAGATGCAAAGACTCATTCCCCTAATTCTCTACTGTTCAGTAGTAAGCTGATGTCCAAGGAAAAGCAATGTTAATGGCTTTCTATCCTCATTCATAGAACCTCAACCCTATGAACTGTCATGATCTGGATCATTTTCTTGAGTCTTTTCTCAGTTGCTATGAAGCGGTTACTATTTGGCTTCATGATTTCTTTCCTTAAAAATATGGTGAGTCCACGGCATCATCAATTACTAGTGGGAATATCACTCCTGGCCAGCAGGAGGAGGCAAAGAGCACCACAGCAAAGCTGTTAAATGTCACTTCCCTTACCCATATTCCCCAGTCATTCTCTTTGCCTTCAGTGCAAGGAGGAGGTGAAGTTTTGGTGTCTGAAGAAGATTGGATTTATTTCGCTTCAATCAAGATTTTATTATTTTGAAAGCCAGAGTAGGTTTACTCTGAGCTTTCCTTTCAAGATTAGGTCTAGCCATACTCCACGTTAGTCTCTTCAGTAAGGGCAGTGGTGGCTTTAAAATGGTTAGGAACTTGTGAGGTGGGCCTTGCTGCGTTTTCCTAAAATATTTGCTGCCTTAGTACAGAAAGCCAGACTAGGTTTACTCTGATCTTTCTTTTTTCTACAGGTCCATGTGAGGAGTGACGTCCTCTCACACTGTGTAGGCTGTCCTCCTGCCGGACGGCTAGATACAAGTAAGTACTGTGTCTTCTATGTATGGGGACTTGCACTTTTGAGATCAAACTGCAATATTATTTGGGACATGTATATCCTTGGGAAGGATATTAGATGCAGGATGCAGGCGCTTTCTGGTGACCAATAGCGAGGACTTTTTTTATGGCTCACATTTAGAGGCATTTTAGGGGTTAATAATCCTCTAATTACCTATGTCTTTTATATTGATAAGGCTTGGTCATTTTATTTTATTGGGATGTTCAATTATGGGAGCATTCTGACTAGTGTCGCTAACGGTGCAGCGCCGTTTTAGAAGGGCTGCTGACATGCTCTTTAACTAACTCCTCTCAGCTGACAGAATAAAGAACGATGTTTGTATTTTAAGATGCACGCTTCATTTCTCTGCCGACTCTGTGTTCCCGCCTTCTTTCTGATTCGGAGAAGCACTATTTTCGTCTCTCACTGAGGCGGGCTTGTGAACACACCCCTTTTTCTTCGGTGAGACTGGAGCGACTGCATCAGTGCTTCATTTTGTTTGTTAGCCTGTCTCTGTATGTTAAGAGACATCAATCCTAACTGAGTTTTGTTTCTCAAAAGTTTTTTGCTTGGATTACTAGCAGAAACGTTATGGTTTCCATAGAGAGAACTTATTAATGAAATATTTTTTTTTTAATAAATAAATCTTTTATTGAGATTCTTGAGAAATGAAGACACACAGTACAAAATATATAAGCACACAATTGTAATATCAGAAACAATCATAAGTCACGGTGTCATTCTGAGCATTTATCGGCTTATCAGCTTGTCTGAACAATTGAACAGAAAATTCTGCTATATACTACTCGAGTGATTTAACATGAGAATCCCTAATTTTTAAATTAAATCTCTTGATAACACAAGATATAAAATAAACCAATGGTTAATATGATGGTTACACAACAACCAACTGATATAGGAAGAACTAGTTATATCTATATGATAACCATAACAATGAGATATTATATATCGATAGTAAAGTAAATGATAACAATCAAAAATGGATGCAACACATTTAGATACTTCATAACCCACTAGGCTACACAAATATAATTATCCAGCACCTCAAGGTGCTATGTTCTCAAGAAAAAAAAAAGGGGGGGGTAAGAAAAAGGGAAGGGAGGAGAAGAAGAAAATGGGGAGGGAAAAGCCTATCTACCGCTCACTATAGTTAGCTATAAGGGAGACCGCCCCAAGTCTGTTTTGACTTATATGAATCCCACTGACTCCAGTTAGCCTGATGGAGATACAGTTTGTTCATCATCTTGAAGTAATAGGTTTCTATTTCTTTAATGTAGTCTATAGTGGCTATGACTTGAGGGAAAATGGGGGGTGTCAGCTGTTTCCACTCTCTTGCTATCGCTAATTTTGTGGCCATGAGTAGATAGAGTGCTAAAGCTCTGTCCATTTCCCGAAGCTGAGACAAACCATGGTGTAGGAGGCCTAGAGCTGGCTCCATTGATATGTTAATATGGAGGGTCCGTAGAGTGTTGAATACCATTCTCCACAATGCCATTATTTTTGGGCACTCCCACAAGATATGTGCTGGCGTACCCAGATTGCCACACTCTCTCCAGCAAAGCAGTGAGGTTTTATAGTATTCATGCAACGTGGTAGGAACCAAGTGCCATTGTACTGTGAGCTTAAAATATAGCTCCCAGAGGGTGGCACAGTGTAAGTATGTTTTAGCTATCACCAGCTCTCTGTGCCATTCGGAAATATCTGTCACCATGTGTAATTCTTTCTCCCATGTTAAGTATTGACTATGTTTAACAGGCGCTGTGGGGGTGATTAAAACGTGATAATGAAAGGAAAGTGATCCCTTAAGCGGTTTCCCTAATTTCCACCTAGACTCCCATGGGGTTATTGATCTGGGGATTCCTTTCCCCATTCCCCAGGATGTTAGTAGGCTTGTGACTCGAAGATATTCAAAGCACAGTGTTGCAGGAAGGCCTACCTGCTCTTTAGCCATTTCAAAGTTCTTTAGTCAATGATAGAGAGATCTGCAGTTGTATCCCATTTTGCTAAGTGGGTTTCAGATAGGGACACTAATAGTGTACGAATTCTAAAGATAGGGGAGGGGTGGGGGGCTAGATTCGGCAATGCTCTCTTAGAATCCCAATGTTTAAGGGCATCTAGGATGAAGGGATGATTAATAAGGAGCTTGCTCCTTAGGTAGGGGAGATCCATGGGAGATCAGGTAATGTAATATCCTTAGGTAGGATATCTTGCTCAACTTCTTGCCATCTGAAAGTGGCCTCCGGCATAGACCAATTCAGGAGCTGCGAGAGTCTAGCGGCATCATAGTATAGAATCATACTAGGAAACGCAAGTCCTCCTAAGTGAATAAGCTTTTGCAAAATTATCCCATTGGTTCACGGTCTCTTACCTGCCCACACATACGCTGATATCATACTCTGTAGTTTGTTTAAAAGAGTTCTAGGAATTGTGAGTGGGAGACACCAGAACAGATATGTGAGCTTGGGCAAGAAAGTCATCTTAACCGCATCTATTCTACCCGTCCAGGACAGTTCCCTGAATTCCCATCCCCTAAGTACAGTACAAAATTCTACAAGATGGTCGCGAAATTGGCCGCGATGACTTTAGCTGAGTCAGGACTCAAAAAGACTCCTAAGTGCTTGATTATTCGATGGGACCATTGAAAGGGATAGGTAGTTTTCAGGATCAAGAATATTTGTGGGGGAACATTCACATGAAGAACCTCTTGTCGACATTAAGTTTGTCTGCAAACAACGCAATCTTATGTTGAGAGCAACCAAATTGTATCCCAGAAATCTCTTCATTTTTCCGGATAGCCTGAGCCAGGGCCTCTATTGCCAGGACAAAGAGGAGGGGTGAGAGAGGACAACCCTGCCTTGTACCATTAGTAATATTAAAGGAGTCCGAGCGAAAGCCCACTCCACATACCCTAGCTGTCGGACCAGAATACAAGGCCTGAACTGCCAAAAGGTATTGTTGAGGTACTGTATATGTAATTTTTAAGAACTTCCAAGAGAAAGTCCCACCTGACCCTGTCAAACGCTTTTTCTGCATCCAGCGACAGGGCCAGGATAGGAGTACCTCGTCTCTTAGCCTCAGATAATATAGCCAAAATTTGTCGGGTATTGTCTGGTCCCTCCCTTGAAGGAATGACTGCAGCCAGTCGATTTGCCAAGATTTTAGAATATAACTTGATATCTGAGTTAATCAGAGATATGGGCCTACAGTTTTGGCATAATTGGGGATCTTTTCCTGGTTTTAAAATAGTTATGATTTCCGCCTCTAGAAATTCGTGCAAGGTGGATCCAGTACTGGCCCACTCATGAAAAGTTTTCAATAATACGGGAGAAATTAGTTCCCCAAACGTTTTGTAAAATTGTCCCGTAAATCCGTCAGGACCTGGGGCTTTGTTAGGTTTAACCCACCAAATAACCTTACTAAGCTCTTCTTTAGTAATAGGCAATCATAAGAATTCAATGTGATCATTGTTAAGGATTGGGAGCTGTAATGTTGATAGATACGTGCACAGGGATGTTGAGTCAGGACTTGTAGATTCTAGATTATAGAGGGACGAATAAAAGCAGCAAAACGCTTCCCCAATGTCTGCAGGAGCGAATACAATCTGGTTATTTGTTTTAGTCGAAATTATGCATCTCTGTGCTAGCCTATGTCTGAGTTTGGCAGCCAGAGTAGCATTAGCTTTGCTATTATGAGAGTAATAAACACGCTGTAACTTAGCAAGCATGTTCTGGGTTCTAAGAAGTTCAAGACATTGTATATATGCCCTAATTTCCTCCATATGGGAGGACCCCACAGGCGTTTTGGGCAAGGCCACTTTGAAGGCAACAGGAGACAGTCTTTTCAGGACCTTGTAAGGGCCGATAAACCTAGGCCCCAATTTGCGACAGGGTTGACGTAGACGAATGTGTCAAGTAGAGATCCAAACACACTCACCCACTGGGATGACACGTATAGAGGCTCTGTGACGATTAGCAAACTTCTTATATCTAGAGACAGCTGAACAGAGCTGAGAGCGAATACTTTGCCAATGAGTGGTGAGTCCAGTGACCTGTCGGTCTGCAGCAGGAACCCCAGTGGACTAAGCAGAAAGGGGGAAAACACAAGGTTGATACCCTGCTGCGGCTTGAAATGGAGAACATCTAAGAGAAGAGTGCCAATGAGTGTTTCTTGCCAGCTCAGCTAGGGGTAACAACTCAGACGAGTTGGTGTGGCGAGCATTGACAAAGGCTCTAAGGTAAGCTTCAAGATCCTGGTTTACTCTCTGTTAGTCCATTGGTCTGAGGATGATAGCCAGAAGACAAAGAATCAGTGGTGCCAATCAACTTACAAAAGGCTCTCCAAAAGATAGACATGAACTGTAGACCTATGTCGGAAACAATATTCACAGGAATGCCATGAAGTCGTACCACATGCAAGAGAAAAAGAGATGATAATTCTTGGGCAGAAGATAGTTTGGTTAGGGGTACGAAATTAGCCAGTCTGGAAAAGCGATCCACCACAATCCAGATAACTGTATGGTGGTCAGAAGGAGGAAGGTCCACAATGAAATCAATTGTTATGTGTGTCTATGGTTGTTTGGGAATGGACAATGGTTGGAGCAAGCCAGGAGGCAAAGATCCAGAAGTCTTGTTGGCAGCACAAATTGTGCAGGCTTTCACATAATCCTGAGTGTCAGACTTCATAGTAGGCCACCATACATGTTGGGAAAGACGCTTGAAAGTCCTAGTCGAACCAGGATGTCCTGAGAGTTTGCTATCATGAGTCCAGGCTAGCACAGGGGTGCGTAGGTTCAGAGGTACAAAGAGGATATTGGAGGCCACTAGGGCTCCAGGAGGATTACTAGACTGGGCACATTGCAATCTTTGCAGAAGGGTGGTATTTAGTTGAGCAACCACACAGGAGGGGGATATGATGTGTTCAAAAGGAGCTTCAGAGAAGTCACTTGAGTGAGGGAACTGACAGGAAAGGGTGTCCGCCTTCTTGTTCTTGGTCCCAGGAAGATACAAAAGTTAAAACCCACCTGGCCTGTCGAGGATTGAGTCGATGAGCAGTCTCTAGGTATGTCAGATTCTTGTGGTCAGTGAGAATCTGAATGGGATTGGTGGTGCCCTCCAACAAATGACGCCATTCAGTCAAAGCCATCTTAATGGCTAAGAGTTCACGATTACCCACATTGTAGTTCCTCTCAGCAGGAGTAAAGCGTTTAGAGAAAAAGGCTACAGGGTGGGACTTGGAAGTCAAAGGATCCCTTTGGGTTAGAACTGCTTCAGCCCCTATCTCGGAGGCATCAACCTCTAAAGTGCCTGGAAAACTACAGGGGCGTTACACAGCCCAAAGGGCATTACAAGGTATTCGTAATGCCCAGATCTTGTGTTGAAGGCAGCCTTCCATTCGTAGCCTGGAAAGATACGTATTAGATTGTATGCACCACGTAAGTCCACTTGGTTAAAAAACGAGCATCCTGGAGCGAGTCATACAGTTCGGTTATCAATGGAAAGGGATAGCAATTCTTGATGGTTATGTTGTTCAAGGCCCTGTAGTCGATGCAGGGTCTGAGCCCACCATCCTTCTTACTGACAAAAAAAAGCCTGCCCCAGCAGGAGAGGATGAAGGGCGAATGAAACCTTTAGCTAGGTTCTCTTAAAAGTTCTACTTCATGGATTTGGTTTCAGCCTTGGAGAGTGGATAAGTCCTCCCTTTAGGAAGTGGGGCTCTGGGAAAGAGGTCAATCTTGCAGTCATAAGGACGGTGGGGTGGCAGCACGTCAGCTGCTTTTTTCTCAAACACATGTGCAAAGTCTGCATATACTGAAGGAAGGTTTGAAGGAGTCTGTATACTGGCTATGGGAATGTGGAGGAGAGGAGTGACTTAAGCAAGGCAGGAGTTGAAACAGGAGGTACCTCAGGAGGCCAGTTGTCCCTCAGCCCAGTCGAACTGTGGATTGTGTACCTGAAGCCAAGGAAGACCAAGGATGACAGGTTGTGCTGGGGAATGAATGACCTCGAACTGCAGCTGTTCGGTATGAAGGAATCGGACAGGGTCAGGGGTGCTGACTCAAAATGGATCAAGCCTGAACCAAAGGGGTGCCACCCAGAGTAGTTATTTTGAGACAATGTATTTTCTGCAGAAGAGGCAAGCCAGCTTGAATCATAAAATGGTGATCCAGGAAGTTTCCAGCTGCCCCTGAATCAATGAAGACTTGAGTGTGGACAGTATTCTGAAAGAAGGTAAGGGTAACCTGTACCAGGATCTGAGAGGAGTGAGGGGATTTAGTAGAGATCATGCTTAGAGGTACCCCTGTGTTATCCCCTAAGCATTGACTTTTCCCGTCCGAATGTCACAGTCCTTTAGTTGGTGGGTGTTAGATCCACACTAAAAGCATAGTCTCAGTCTCCTTCTTCTCTGTCTTTCTGACTCTGAAGGTTTGAAGGAGGAGAGATACATGGGTTCCTCCACTGAGGTACCTGGAGCTGCTGAAGGGGTAGAGGATGCTGCCAAAACCGGACGAACAGGAGGACAGGAGGGGAGGACCCTCCTTGTTCTGTCTCTCTCGGCTTGTCTCTCCTGAAAGCAAGAGTCCAGACTGATACAAAGCACTATAAAGTCATCTAAAGAAGAAGGAATATCACGATAAGTGAGTTCATCTTTGATGCGTTCATGCAGACCCCTCCTAAAGGCTGCCTTGAGAGCACTGCCATCCCAAGTGGTTTCAAGTGCCAAGGTGCGAAACTCAATGGCAAATTGTGCCACAGTTTTATTGCTCTGGCGGAGATCCAGGAGAGAATATTCTGCAGCAGAGATATGGCCCAAACACAGAAGATAATGCAGAAATGAAATCATCTGCATCATGCAGGAGTGGAGCGTTTTGTTCCAAAAGAGGAGAGACCCAGGCTAGGGCCTTGTCTTTCAGCAAGGAAATAATAAAAGTGACCCTTGACTGGTGAGACTGAAAGGTGTGCAGATCATTGCGGAAGTGCAGCCTACATTGGTTAAGAAAACCCCTGCAATCAGCAGTACGTTAATACTTGTCAGGCAAATGTATCCGGGGAATACTTCCAGAAGCAGAGGAAGAAGTCACAGTACTAGGAGTATGGACTGGCGGTGAAACAACAGGAGCAGTATTCCTCGCTGTAACTAGTAAGGAGAGTTGAGCGGTAATAGCCTCTAGCTTTGAATCCATATTCTGCAACTGGGTGGTATGGGTTCCCAACATCTGTCCCTGAAGATAAACAGCTCATGCCACCTCATCTGGCTCCATGGCCCAAGTATAATGTAATGCTTGTGGGATATTCCTCTATCAGACCGAACTCGGCCAGTAGTCTTGTTATCCTGGCGTTGAGCTGGAATGATAAGGAATATCCCAGAGCAGAGAAAGTTAGTAAGATGAAGAAGGCGGCACTCACCACAGGCTAGACAGTCCCCAACGGCAATGGTAGAGCAGTCCAAGGATGAACTACTAGAATGGTCAGGCAGGCAGGGTTTGGCAACAGTAAAGCAGTCCAAGGGCATACCACTAGAATGGTCAGGCTGGCAGGGTTCATCAACAAATAGGCAATCCAGAACAACAGGGGTTAATAAGCAGAGTAGTCACGCAGGCAGGGTTCAGCAACAATATATCAATCCAGTAATTAAGGGTTAAAGCAGGCAGAGTAGTCAGACAGGCAGGGTTCAGCAGCAGTATATCAATCCAGTAATTAAAGGGTTAAAGCAGACAGAGTAGTCAGACAGGCAGGGTTCAGCAGCATTATATCGATCCAGTAATTAAGGGGTATAACAGGCAGAGTAGTCAGACAGGCAGGGATCATACACGAGTAGGCTAAATGAAACAACAATCTATCACACCCAGGAGCACACAAGGTAACACCTATACTTGGGCAGTGATAGATCTTTGGGATGGCACTTACATAGGTACAGGATTTGTGCCAGGCATCCTGACCGGCGTCAGGAAGAGAGGAGCGTGCGGCGATGATGTCAGCGCCGCACGCATCCGGATCCGACACAACCACTGGCAACAAGCAGGGAAGGGGACGCCGCGCTCCTAGCAATGGCTAGAGCGGCACAGCATGACATTAAGGTTTTAATTCTCTTAAGAGCTAAGGAATAGGGTCGGGTTTCCAGAGTGAGATTTCATGAATTAGGGCACATAACACAACTATGGAAATTAATGGTAGGAAATCCCACCTACATATAAATATAAATATAGGAAAAGCTATGCTCAAGGAATTTTGAACATGATCTCACCCTCCCAAAGAGGCTTCTCGACAACCTCACAAGCATTTATGAAGGCTATTGTCATACACTGTGTGCAGAATTATTAGGCAAATGAGTATTTTGACCACATCATCCTCTTTATGCATGTTGTCTTACTCCAAGCTGTATAGGCTCGAAAGCCTGCTACCAATTAAGCATATTTGGTGATGTGCATCTCTGTAATGAGAAGGGGTGTGGTCTAATGACATCAACACCCTATATCAGGTGTGCATAATTATTAGGCAACTTCCTTTCCTTTGGCAAAATGGGTCAAAAGAAGGACTTGACAGGCTCAGAAAAGTCAAAAATAGTGAGATATCTTGCAGAGGGATGCAGCACTCTTAAAATTGCAAAGCTTCTGAAGCGTGATCATCGAACAATCAAGCGTTTCATTCAAAATAGTCAACAGGGTCGCAAGAAGCGTATGGAAAAACCAAGGCGCAAAATAACTGCCCATGAACTGAGAAAAGTCAAGCGTGCAGCTGCCAAGATGCCACTTGCCACCAGTTTGGCCATATTTCAGAGCTGCAAAATCACTGGAGTGCCCAAAAGCACAAGGTGTGCAATACTCAGAGACATGGCCAAGGTAAGAAAGGCTGAAAGACGACCACCACTGAACAAGACACACAAGCTGAAACGTCAAGACTGGGCCAAGAAATATCTCAAGACTGATTTTTCTAAGGTTTTATGGACTGATGAAATGAGAGTGAGTCTTGATGGGCCAGATGGATGGGCCCGTGGCTGGATTGGTAAAGGGCAGAGAGCTCCAGTCCGACTCAGACGCCAGCAAGGTGGAGGTGGAGTACTGGTTTGGGCTGGTATCATCAAAGATGAGCTTGTGGGGCCTTTTCGGGTTGAGGATGGAGTCAAGCTCAACTCCCAGTCCTACTGCCAGTTTCTGGAAGACACCTTCTTCAAGCAGTGGTACAGGAAGAAGTCTGCATCCTTCAAGAAAAACATGATTTTCATGCAGGACAATGCTCCATCACACGCGTCCAAGTACTCCACAGCGTGGCTGGCAAGAAAGGGTATAAAAGAAGAAAATCTAATGACATGGCCTCCTTGTTCACCTGATCTGAACCCCATTGAGAACCTGTGGTCCATCATCAAATGTGAGATTTACAAGGAGGGAAAACAGTACACCTCTCTGAACAGTGTCTGGGAGGCTGTGGTTGCTGCTGCACGCAATGTTGATGGTGAACAGATCAAAACACTGAGAGAATCCATGGATGGCAGGCTTTTGAGTGTCCTTGCAAAGAAAGGTGGCTATATTGTCACTGATTTGTTTTTGTTTTGTTTTTGAATGTCAGAAATGTATATTTGTGAATGTTGAGATGTTATATTGGTTTCACTGGTAAAAATAAATAATTTAAATGGGTATATATTTGTTTTTTGTTAAGTTGCCTAATAATTATGCACAGTAATAGTCACCTGCACACACAGATATCCCCCTAAAATAGCTATAACTAAAAACAAACTAAAAACTACTTCCAAAACTATTCAGCTTTGATATTAATGATTTTTTTGGGTTCATTGAGAACATGGTTGTTGTTCAATAATAAAATTAATCCTCAAAAATACAACTTGCCTAATAATTCTGCACTCCCTGTATATATAAATATATATGAAGTTAAGTTTGATGACCTATAATAAATGTTCAAAATATGGGATGAAATATGTTATATTCTGGACTTAATGCTTCTAGGTCAGGTGTCATATCACAGGAAATATATTATTATTATTATTATAGGTTATTTTATTTTGTTTATACCCTAACAGCTAATTGATGTGAGTGCCAAAACCTGTTTTCAAGGATTGAAGAACAGTACAGCTGTTTGTCTACATAAAAGTAACAGCTTTCCCAAGTGGGAATTTATAACTTTTTGTCATTTCTTCCTTAGTTGCTGGCTAAATCACAGTCTAATAAAGAGTATTGTTGTGGTGGTCTTTGTGTTCATTCTAGAGAGTTTACAATCTTATATTTATCATTGCATATTTTTATCATACAAACACATGTTTAGAATTCTGTGAGTTTATTTCTTTTTGAATTTTGTCATTAGGATATATTTAAGCTCATTGCATGAACTGAATGTTGAAATACAAGAAAAATCAGCACTTATTCATACATAAATTGTTTTCTACTTGAGGCTGTAGTTGTAAAGCAAATTATATCTGTGCAAAACACATTGACATAGTTGATTTTATTATTACTAATGGGAAATTGCAAAATGATCTTGTGATCTACTAATTGTCACTTATCTCATCAGCATTCATCTACCTGTTTTAGACACTTCTGTAATGTCTCTAAGCATTTGTTTTTCTAATTTTTGCTTTCTCAGTTGTATGCATGTAGCTATAAAGCCTACTGTTTTGTCTCTCTACAGATAAACACCACTCTTACATTTTGGCTCCTACGGACACAGCTTGCATCACTCAACGCAAATGTTTCAACTTTAAAAGAAAGTTAGAGTGAGACTATTTCATTTCAAACTATATAGGGAGAAAGGATCAGTAATTTAATCAACAATTGTAGAGCTTCCAATCATCCTTCAATTTTCATGATTGTCCCTAATAATAAAGTCTACCTTTTTTGCTGTCTTCCTCTCTTTCTTCCCATAGTATGTCCTGTTTTTTTACTGAGAAACGTGGGACTGCTCAAACTTTACTCATGAACCCATTGGCCCTGCTATTGGCCAGTCAGACCCTTTGAAGTTCAAAGTTGGAATCATGTCATCCCAGTACAGATGCCAGCATCAAGATGCAAAGGTTCAGTCCCCTAACTCTATGGCCTGGGTAAAAAAAAAATAGTTGTAAACTCTACTGCCTAGTAGTAAGCTGAAGTCCAAGGAAAAGCAATTTGAATGGCTTTCCATCCATGATCTGGATCATTTTCTTGAGTCTTTTCTCGGTTGCTATGAAGCAGTTATTATCCTGCCTCATGATTTTGATGCACCGCATCATTTTTGTTACATCTTTCTCATGTCAGACACTTGTGACTTTTTGGAGCCTTCTTGCCTTTAAATACTTCCTGATTCTCTGTATTATTGCAAAAGTATTGAGTTATCTCGTGGGTTTGCTTGTGATTCCCTGACTTTGGATTTTTCACCCGTATCCTACTTTTTAACTACTCTTTTCCTTATCAACTCTGCTCCTGTTTGTCTCGGCTGCTTTTTCACCACTGACTCTCTCCTAAAAAGGTTTGTATCTGCTCTGCATCATATCCACGGCCTGCGAGCGAATCTCCCTTTTAATCAGTGCAGTAGCATCAGTCTTTTAACCATTCATCTCTAGCTCATGAAACAAGGTCTACTGTGAAAGAGACCAGAATCACAAACCCATTCAAAATGTTACATAAAGTAATTAAAAAAAATGATTTGCTTTCAAATAGCTATACAAGAAACTTTACATGAGTAACATACTGCTAGATTACGAGTCTTGTGTTAGCCTTAAAAAGCAACGCTGCTTTTTAACGCCCGCTGGTATTATGAATCTGGCAGGTACAGGTGTACAGCTCTCATTTTAATGGGATTTGCCTAACGCTGGTATTACGAGTCTTGGAAGAAGTGAGCGGTATACCCTCTAATGTCAAGACTCCTACCGCATTTAAAAGTCAGTAGTTAAGTGTTTTATGGGCTAACACCGTAACATAAAACTCTTAACTAAAGTCCTAAAAAGTACACTAACACCCATAAACTATGTATTAACCCCTAAACCGAGCCCCCCACATCGGAAACACTTAAATAAAGTTTTTAACCCCTAATCTGCCCACCGGAAATTGCCGCCACTTTAATAAATATATTAACCCCCTAAACCACTGCACTCCCGCCTCGCAAACATTAGTTAATTTATATTAACCCCTAATCTGCCATCCCTAACATCGCCAACACCTACTTACATTTATTAACCCCAATCTGCCGTCCCCAACGTCGCTGCGACTATATTAAATGTATTAACCCCTAAACCTAAGTCTAAACCTAAGTCTAACACCCCCCTAACTTAAATATAATTTAAATAAAACGAAATTAAATTATTACAATTAAATAAATTATTCCTATTTAAAACTAAATACTTACCTGTAAAATAAACCATAAGATAGCTACAATATAACTAATAGTTACATTTGTATCTATCTTAGGGTTTATATTTATTTTACAGGCAACTTTGTATTTATTTTAACTAGGTACAATAGTTATTTAATAGTTATTAACTATTTAATAACTTCCTAGTTATAATAAATACAAATATACCTGTAAAATAAATCCTAACCTAAATTACAATTACACCTAACACTACACTATCATTAAATTAATTACCTAAACTAACTACAATTAAATACAATTAAATTAAATAAACTAAAGTACAAAAAAAACACTAAATTACAGAAAATAAAAAAATAATTACAAGAATTTTAAACTAATTACACCTAATCTAAACCCCCTAATAAAATAAAAAGCCCCCCAAAATAATAAAATTCCCTACCCTATACTAAATTACAAATAGCCCTTAAAAGGGCTTTTTGCGGGGCATTGCCCCAAAGTAATCAGCTCTTTTACCTGTAAAAAAAAATACAATACCCTCCCCCAACATTAAAACCCACCACCCACACACCCAACCCTACTCTAAAACCCACCGAATACCCCCTTAATGAAACCTAACACTACCCCCTTGAAGATCACCCTACCTTGAGCCATCTTCACCCAGCCGAACACAAGTGGTCCTCCAGAGGGGAAGAAGTCTTCATCCAATCCGGGCAGAAGAGGACCTCCAGACTGGGTGAAGACGGGGGTATTGTAAAAAAAAATTTACAGGTAAAAGAGCTGATTACTTTGGGGCAATGCCCTGCAAAAAGCCCTTTTAAGGGCTATTTGTAATTTAGTATAGGGTAGGGAATTTAATTAATTTGGGGGGCTTTTTTATTTTATTATGGGGATTAGATTAGGTGTAATTAGTTTAACATTCTTGTAATTATTTTTTTATTTTCTGTAATTTAGTGTTTGGTTTTTTTTGTACTTTAGTTTATTTAATTTAATTGTATTTAATTGTAGTTAGTTTAGGTAATTAAACTAATTGTAATTGTAATTTAGGTTAGGATATATTAGGATAAGAAATTATTTTACAGGTATATTTGTATTTTTGTATATTTGTATTTATTTTAACTAGGAAGTTATTAAATACTTAATAACTATTTAATAACTATTGTACCTAGTTAAAACAAATACAAAGTTGCCTGTAAAATAAATATAAACCCTAAGATAGATAAAAATGTAACTATTAGTTATATTGTAACTATCTTATGGTTTATTTTACAGGTAAGTATTTAGTTTTAAATAGGATTAATTTATTTAATTGTAGTTTTATTTTCTTTAGATTTATTTAAATTATATTTAAGTCAGGGGGTGTTAGGGTTAGGGTTAAACTTAGGTTTAGGGGTTAATAAGTTTAATATAGTAGCGGCGACGATGGGGCGGCAGATTAGGGGTTAATAATTGTAGGTAGGTTGCGGCGACATTGGGTAGCAGATTAGGGGTTAATAAATATAATGTAGGGTTCAGCGATGTTGGGGGCATCAGATTAGGGGTTCATAACTATAATGTAGGTGGCGGCGGTGTCCAGAGCAGCAGATTAGGGGTTAATAATATAATGCAGGTGGCGACGATGTCGGGGGCGACAGATTAGGGGTTAATAAGTGTAAGATTAGGGGTGTTTAGACTCGGGGTTCATTTTAGGGTGTTAGGTGTAGACATAACTTTTGTTTTTCCATAGGAATCAATGGGGCTGCGTTAGAAGCTGAACGCTGCTTTTTTGCAGGTGTTAGGTTTTTTTTCATCCCGATCTGCCCCATTAATTCCTATGGGGAAATCGTGCACGAGCACGTTTGCAAGCTCACCGCTACCGTAAGCAACGCTGGTATTGAGGTGAGATGTGGAGCTAAATTTTGCTCTACGCTCACCTTTTTGCAGCTTACGCCGGGTTTAAAAAAAAAACGTAATACCAGCATTGTCTTAAGGGAGCGTTGAAAAAAAATGCTCGTTAGCAACGCACCCCTGTTACCACATAACTCGTAATCTCTGTGATTGTCTTTGGGAATCCTGCATTCTTGGCATTAGTGTAGATTAAAAATCCCAACCATGCCCTACGAATGCCTATGGTCAGCTCCTCAATTGTGTCCATGACACCTCTTGTTCTATCCAAGTTTTCCATAGCAAAACAAATATGCAAATAAATTACACATTAAGAGCTAGATTACAAGTGGAGCGCTAAATTATTGTGCACCTGCAAATGGGTAAATGTGCCCATTTGCGGGTGTGCGATAATTAATCAGCCATTACAAATGGCTGGTTATTGCAAACGCGAGCTTGTGGTAGCAATTAGCACTTATAAAATTAACCAGAGATCAGATTTCTTGCTAATTTCGTAAATGTGCCCCAAATATGCCCAAAATACTGTGTAGTGTATTTTATTAAAAAATAAATATAGCAGCATCTTTATTTTTTAATAAAATGTCTGCAATCTCCAGTATTTTGGGGTTTAAAGGGACAGTCTACCATATAATTGTTATTGTTATATAATCCCTTTATTACCCATTCCCCAGTTTTGCATAACCAACACTGTTATATTAATACACTTTTTACCTCTGTGATTATCTTGTATCTAGGAACCTTCTTCCAGCCCCTGATCACATGACTGTGACTGTTTATTATCTATTGTCTTAAATTTAGCATTGTTTTGTGCTAAATCTTAAATAACTCCCTGTGCCTGAACACAGTGTTATCTATA
Organism: Bombina bombina; assembly: GCF_027579735.1. Lineage (NCBI taxonomy): Eukaryota > Metazoa > Chordata > Amphibia > Anura > Bombinatoridae > Bombina > Bombina bombina. The sequence continues at coordinate 729,991,678 of NC_069504.1, forward strand.
TGGCCCACGTGTACTTTCTGTCTCTTTGTGTTGAAAAGAGATTTAAAAAGCATGTGATAAGAGGCAGCCCTCAAAGGCTTAGATATTAGCATATGAGCCTACCTAGGTTTAGTTTAAACTAAGAATACCAAGAGGAATAAGCAAATTTGATGATAAAAGTAAATTGGAAAATTGATTAAAATTAAAAGTCCTATCTGAATAATGAAAGTTTAATTTATACTAGACTGTCCCTTTAATTTGGCGGGAGTGGGGTGTTAGAAAAAAAAAACGGCACTAAAAAATGCCTTTACATTGCGGTCAAAGGGAACTTTGTGTTCCCAGTAAATATATATGTATATGCTTATACATATATATTTATGTGTTACTATATGCATTGCCATTGCTGCCCCCCTTTGGAGCCTATGGAAGCTCACTCTCGGGAGAATAATGCTTCACAGCTCGCATTCACATTGCTGCCAACTTGTAGTACCAGCTCACGCTTATGTGCTCTACTTTCATGAAATCAATATTTAGCGCTCCACTTGTAATCTGGCCATAAATATTTACATTTACTGTATGTAAGTGTGTTTCTGAAGTTAAGGTTTTAATTCTCTTAAGACAAGAGATAGGGAATAGGGTCTGGTTTCAAGAGCTGTTTGTATACATAAAATTAACAGCTTCCCCAAGTGGGAATTTTTTGCTTTTTCTAAATTCTTCCTTAGTTGCTGGCTATATCACAGTCTAATATAGAGTGTGGTTGGGGTGGTCTTTGTGTTCATTCTAGTGAGTTTACAATCTTATATTTATCATTGCATATTTTTATCATACACCAAATCTAGGGTCTTTAGAATTCTGTGAGTTTATTGCTTTTTGAATTTTGTCATTAGGATATATTTAAGCTCATAGCATGAACTGAATGTTGCAATACAAGCAAAATCAGCACTTATTCGTACATAAATTGTTTTCTACTTGAGACTGTAATTGTAAAGCAAAATATATCTGTGCAAAACACTTTGACATAGTAGATTTTATCATTACTACTGGGAAATTGCAAAATGATCTTGTGATCTACTAATTGTCACTTATCTCATCAGCATTCATCTACCTGTTTTAGACACTTCTGTAATGTCTCTAAGCATTTGTTTTTCTAATGTTTGCTTTCTCAGTTGTATGCATGTATCTATAAAGCCTACTGTTTTGTCTCTCTACAGATAAACACCACTCTTACATTTTGGCTCCTACGGACACAGCTTGCATCACTCAACGCAAATGTTTCAACTCTAAAAGAAAGTTAGACTGAAACTATTTCATTTCAAACTAGATAGGGAGAAAGGATCAGTAATTTAATGAACAATTGTAGAGCTTCCAGTCATCCTTCAATTTTCATGATTGTCCCTAATAATAAAGTCTACCTTTTGTTGCTGGCCCTGCTATTGGTCAGTCAGACTCTTTGCAGTTCAAGGTTGGAACCATGTGATCCCATTACAGATGCCAGCACCAAGATGCAAAGACTCATTCCCCTAATTCTCTACTGTCCAGTAGTAAGCTGATGTCCAAGGAAAAGCAATGTTAATGGCTTTCCATCCTCATTCTTAGAACTTCAACCCTATGAACTGTCATGATCTGGATCATTTTCTTGAGTCTTTTCTCAGTTGCTATGAAGCGGTTACTATTTGGCTTCATGATTTCTTTCCTTAAAAATATGGTGAGTCCACGGCATCATCAATTATTAGTGGGAATATCACTCCTGGCCAGCAGGAGGAGGCAAAGAGCACCACAGCAAAGCTGTTAAATGTCACTTCCCTTACCCATATTCCCCAGTCATTCTCTTTGCCTTCAGTGCAAGGAGGAGGTGAAGTTTTGTTGTCTGAAGAAGCAGGGCCGGCACTTGCATATAGGCAAGTTAGGCATTGGCCTTAGGGCGCCAGAGTATTGGGGCGCAAACTGCCGGTGACAAGCAGCAACTTTTTTTTTTTTTTTAACATTTGCGGTCCACTCCGCCCCCAGTCCAGACAACATTGCATTTTCTTTAGGCGAATTGGGGTGCCGTGCTAATACTGCCATGCTAATACATACGTAGCTACGGTAGCTTACATTTTAAAAAATATTGTATCAAATTCAAATGTTTCCCGCGCGCACAGGCTGCATCATCTGTTCAGTGCGCGTGGGCTTCTGTAGGGAAAGGACGGGGGTGGAGCTGCTGGAGCAGCTATGCATGCAGGAGCTGCGCTGTCCTGGCTGAAACGGATTTGCAAATAGCTCAGTTCTGAATTGGCAGCAGCAGACAGTCAACTCACAGGTAAAGCAAAGCCTGTACTAAAGCAGTTTCTATAGAAAAAACAAAGCCTGCCCTTTAAAAGCAATTGTTTATTTAAGCAAACAGCTCAGAAACTGCACCACGGAAAATAGATCAGACAGTTAAATACAAGTTTACTTTTACTCCACTGTCTGAGCTATTTTCCATGCTGCATGTTCTGAACCGTTTGCTTAAATAAACACTTACTTTTAATGATTTGTGGGAGTATCTGCTTAATGCAGTCCAAGCTCCGTGAAGAGTCAGAGAGATACCGTGCTGTGTTAAACATAATAAGCCAGGAAGCTGTTCCTGCAGAGGGGGGTCACAATTTAACTGGGAAATCAGACACAAGCCCCTCACAGTAAGCAGAGGGTAGGCAAACAGGAGAGGGGAATGGGTAGGGAGAGAGTTTTGCTCGGCTGTGTCTATTCACTGAACTGAAGTGTTTGCTAGTTCAGCTCAACTTGGGGATAGAATATGTGATTTCAATAAGAGTGACAATCATGACACTTATGCTGCTGTAAACATGTGTGTGTGTGTGTATGTTTGTGTAAATGTATGTGTAAATGTATGTCTAAATATGTGTGTGTATGTATGTGTAAATATGTGTGTGTATGTATATGTAAATATGTGTGTGTATGTTTGTGTAAATATGTGTGTGTATGTATGTGTAAATATGTGTGTGTATGTATGTGTAAATATGTGTGTATATGTATATGTAAATATGTGTGTGTATGTTTGTGTAAATGTGTGTGTATGTATGTGTAAATGTATGTCTAAATATGTGTGTGTGTATGTGTAAATGTATGTGTAAATATGTGTGTGTATGTATATGTAAATATGTGTGTGTGTATGTTTGTGTAAATGTGTGTATGTATGTGTAAATGTATGTCTAAATATGTGTGTGTGTGTATGTTTGTGTAAATATGTGTGTATGTATGTGTAAATGTATGTGTAAATATGTGTGTGTGTGTAAATGTATGTGTAAATATGTGTGTGTAAATGTATGTGTAAATATGTGTGTGTATGTATGTGTAAATATGTGTGTGTATGTATGTGTAAATATGTGTGTGTATGTATGTGTAAATATGTGTGTATATGTAAATATGTGTATGTATGTATTTGTACATATGTGTGTATGTGTATGTATCTGTAAGTGTGTGTGTATGTATCTGTAAATGTGTGTGTATGTATGTGTAAATGCATGTCTAAATATGTGTGTGTGTGTATGTTTGTGTAAATGTGTGTGTATGTATGTGTAAATGTATGTCTAAATATGTGTGTGTGTGTAAATGTATGTGTAAATATGTGTGTGTATGTATGTGTAAATATGTGTGTGTATGTATATGTAAATATGTGTGTATATGTAAATATGTGTATGTATGTATATGTACATATGTGTGTATGTGTATGTAAATATGTGTGTGTGTATGTATCTGTAAATGTGTGTGTATGTATCTGTAAGTGTGTGTGTATGTATCTGTAAATGTGTGTGTATGTATGTGTAAATGTGTGTGTATGTATGTGTAAATGTGTGTGTATGTATGTGTAAGTGTGTGTGTATGTATGTGTAAGTGTGTGTGTATGTATGTGTAAGTGTGCGTGTATGTATGTGTAAATGTGTGTGTATGTATGTGTAAGTGTGTGTATGTATGTGTAAGTGTGTGTATGTATGTGTAAATGTAAGTGTGTGTATGTATGTGTAAGTGTATGTATGTGTAAATGTATGTGTAAGTGTGTGTATGTATGTGTAAATGTGTGTGTATGTATGTGTAAATGTGTGTGTATGTATGTGTAAATGTGTGTGTGTGTGTGTATGTATGTGTAAATGTGTGTGTGTGTGTGTGTGTATGTATGTGTGTATGTGTGTTTGTGTGTGTATGTATGTATGTGTAAGTGTGTGTGTGTGTATGTATGTGTAAATGTGTGTGTATGTATGTGTAAATGTGTGTGTATGTATGTGTAGATGTGTGTGTGTGTATGTATGTGTAAATGTGTGTATGTATGTGTAAATGTGTGTGCATGTATGTTTAAATATGTGTGTGTGAAAATATGTATGCATGTGTAAAATTGTATGTATGTATGTATGTGTGTGAAATATCTACTACACATTACTAGAACATTTTGTTAAGTAGCAGGGTATATCATTTTTTTTTTTTTTTTTTGTGTGTGTGTGTGGGGGGGGGGGGGCGGCAAAATGTGTCTTTGCCTGTGTAGCCAAAAATCCTAGCACCGGCCCTGTGAAGAAGATTGGATTTATTTCGCTTCAATCAAGATTTTATTATTTTGAAAGCCAGAGTAGGTTTACTCTGAACTTTCCTTTCAAGATTAGGTCTAGCCATACTCCACGTTAGTCTCTTCAGTAGGGCAGTGGTGGCTTTAAAATGGTTAGGAACTTGTGAGGTGGGCCTTGCTGCGTTTTCCTAAAATATTTGCTGCCTTAGTACAGAAAGCCAGACTAGGTTTACTCTGATCTTTCTTTTTTCTACAGGTCCATGTGAGGAGTGATGTCCTCTCACACTGTGTAGGCTGTCCTCCTGCCGGACGGCAAGATACAAGTAAGTGCTGTGTCTTCTATGTATGGGGACTTGCACTTTTGAGATCAATCTGCAATATTATTTGGGACATGTATATCCTTGGGAGGGATATTAGATGCAGGATGCAGGTGCTTTCTGGTGACCAATAGCGAGGACTTTTATTATGGCTCACATTTAGAGGCTCTTTAGGGGTTAATAATCCTCTAATTACCTATGCCTTTTATATTGATAAGGCTTGGTCATTTTATTTTATTGGGATGTTTACTTATGGGAGCGTTCTGACTATATACTAGCCTGTTGCTAGTGTCGCTAACGGCGCAGCGCCGTTTTAGAAGGGTTGCTGACATGCTCTTTAACTAACTCCTCTCAGCTGACAGAATAAAGAACGATGTTTGTATTTTAAGATGCACGCTTCATTTCTGTGCCGACTCTGTGTTCCCGCCTACTTTCTGATTCGGAGAAGCACTATTTTCGTCTCTCACTGAGGCGGGCTTGTGAACACACCCCTTTTTCTTCAGTTAGACTGGAGAGACTGCATCAGTGCTTCATTTTGTTTGTTAGCCTGTCTCTGTATGTTAAGAGACATCAATCCTAACGGAGTTTTGTTTCTCAAAAGTTTTTTGCTTGGATTACTAGCAGAAACGTTATGGTTTCCATAGAGAGAACTTATTAATGAATTTTTTTTTTTTTTTAATAAATAAATCTTTTATTGAGATTCTTGAGAAATGAAGACACACAGTACAAAATATATAAGCACACAATCGTAATATCAGAAACAATCATATGTCACAGTGTCATTCTGAGCATTTATCGGCTTATCAGCTTGTCTGAACAATTGAACAGAAAATTCTGCTATATATTACTCGAGTGATTTAACATGAGAATCCCTAATGTTTAAATTAAATCTCTTGATAACACAAGATATAAAATAAACCAATGGTTAATATGACGGTTACACAACAACCAACTGATATAGGAAGAACTAGTTATATCTATATTATAACCATAACAATGAGATATTATATATCGATAGTAAAGTAAATGATAACAATCAAAAATGGATGCAACACATTTAGATACTTCATAACCCACTAGGCTACACAAATATAATTATCCAGCACCTCAAGGTGCTATGTTCTAGAGAAAAAAAAAAGGGGGGGTAAGACAAAGGGAAGGGAGGAGAAGAAGAAAAGGGGGAGGGAAAAGCCTCCCTACCGCTCACTATAGTTAGCTATAAGGGAGACCGCCCCAACTCTGTTTTGACATATGAATCCCACTGACTCCAGTTAGCCTGATGGAGATACAGTTTGTTCATCATCTTGAAGTAATAGGTTTCCATTTCTTTAATGTAGTCTATAATGGCTATGACTTGAGGGAAAATGGGGGGTGTCAGCTGTTTCCACTCTCTCGCTATCGCTAATTTTGTGGCCATGAGTAGATAGAGTGCTAAAGCTCTGTCCATTTCCCGAAGTTGAGACAAACCATGGTGTAGGAGGCCTAGAGCTGGCTCCATTGGTATGTTAATATGGAGGGTCCGTAGAGTGTTGAATACCATTCTCCACAATGCCATTATTTTTGGGCACTCCCACCAGATATGTGCTGGCGTACCCAGATTGCCACACTCTCTACAGCAAAGCGGTGAGGTTTTATAGTATTCATCCAATAAAGAAGAAAGTACCCGGGGAGCTCTGGTTAAAATCCAAAGTGCTTTATTTATTCAAATTCATTAAAACTTTTTCCTTGCAGCAGCAAAAATCAGCAAACAAACAAACAATCCGTGTGCTTGTAATCAAACACACATGGTGCTTCCACTGAGGTAGCGTCAGAGGGTCAGCTGACGCGTTTCGGCCTATAGCCGTAGTCAAAGCTGTATGACCCCCTCACACACCTCCGTGCTTTAAAACACAAAAGGTTATTTTTCATTGGTTAAATAAAAACATGACGCTACTCAGTTGCTATCGATGGTACATTTCAATGCAATCAGTGAAAGTAAATTAGTTTCTGTATACATTTGTAAACTTATTATACACATTTTATCTATTGGCATATGTTACTAAGTACATTTTCCTAGTATTTCGTTAAACCGCTGCTGCTGGAACTCTTTACCCATTCTTTTGTATACATAACTCTTTGTAAATGTTTCTTTATTTCCTATTGATTGATTTTTATAATATGTCAAATTATTTTTGCTCAAGTTAACCTATTTTTGTCTCATTTGTTTATTTTATTTATTTATCTATTTGTCTAATTCCTTTCATAGAGAAACAAGGAGATTATAACTTTTGATCTCAATAGATTGTCAAAGGGATTGTGATATGGTACTCCTATTTAAACATCCATTTTCGTTTTGAACTCATTATTTTCCTTGGCTTATCTTTTCTTTTTAAGGGTTTATTCACTGCCAGAAGTTTATTACATCGGATTCCATATTTAGACCCTTTGGAAATCTGGTCTGCAGTTTTATAATCCAGTAAACTTCTTGTTTACCTAAGATGTAATCTAGGTTTCCTCCTCTAGCAGGTGCCCTAACTTTCTGAATTATAGTCCATCTCAACGTATTTGGACTTTTATTATGTTTCCTTGTAAAGTGTTCTATAAGGGGAGTAGTCATAGTTCCTGTCTTAATATTTGTTACATGCTCCCGTATCCTACTTCTTACCTCCCTTGTTGTAAGGCCTGTGTACTGTATATTGCAGGAGATGCATGTTAACAAGTAAATGCAATTTACAGATCTGCAATTTAAACACTCATGGTGGTTAAATGTTCGTCCAGTGGCCTCACTTTTAAATTCATCCCCTGGATTCAGATACTCACATGCAGTACATGTACGGTTGCTGCACGGGTATACTCCTACACAGCTTAACCAAGAGCTTGTGTTAACTTTGTTTTCTTGTAGTTTAGTAGGAGCTACGATATTGCCTATCGTTTTTGCCTTCCTATAAGAGAACTGACATCCTTTCTTTGCTACATTCATTAGGTGGTCATCCGCACTTAGTATAGATAGGTTGTTTTTTATTATATCACAAATTGTATGATATTGGTCACTGTAATCAGTGACAAAATATATACCTTTATCAGGTGATCTCATATTACTCCTTTTTTGTTTATTTTTCAGCAAACTGTCCCTGTCAACTTCTCCTATGGTCTCTTTTATTTCCATTACCATTGGAGCACTGTACCCTCTCTCCTTCAATCTAGTTTCTAGGTCCCTGGCCTGTTTGTTATACTCATCTTTCTTAGTGCAATTTCGTCTTAGCCTCGTGAATTGGCCTTTAGTTATTGCCTTGAAGATGCCTTTTGGGTGACAGCTTTTAGCATGAAGCACTGTATTTCCAGATATCGGTTTTCTGAAAATAGTGCTTAATATTCCCTCATTTTCAGATCCTTGTATTTTAATGCCCAGATATTCAATGCTTTCCCTATCAAAATGATAGGTAAAGCTGATCCCTACTCTGTTGTCATTGAGTCTTTTTATGAAGTTTTCTGCTGATCTCTCATCTCCATCCCATATTATTATTAGATCATCTATAAATCTTCTATAGAATTTAATTCTGCCCTGCTGGCAGCCACTATCTCCAAAGATGTGGAACAGCTCCCACCAACCCATAAAAAGGTTGGCATAAGATGGGGCAAATTTAGCCCCCTGGCCGTTCCACACCTTTGGAGGTAGTAGCTGCCCTCAAACAGAAAATAATTGTGTGTCAAGAGATAATTAGTTACATTCAATATGAATCCCACTTGGATGTCACTAAATTTGCCTGATCTTCTTAGGAAAAATTCAATGGCCTCTAGGCCTTTGCTGTGTTGTATTGATGTGTACAATGCTTTTACATCTATAGTTAACCATCCATATTGTTTTTTCCACTCAAAATCACTTAGAAGGTTTAAAAGATCTTTGGTATCTCTCAGATAACTATATAAATTTAACACAATTGGCTGTAGGATGGAGTCTAACCACTGTGATAGTCTTTCTGTTAATGAGCCAATCCCACTAACTATTGGCCTTCCTGTTACATTTATGAGGGATTTATGCACCTTTGGCAAGTGATTGAAAATCGGTACAATTGGATGTTCATTAATTAGATATTGCGCTGTATCTTGATTAAAAATACCTAGCTCCCTGCCATCATCTACTAGGTGTCTCAATTCCCTAGAGAATTTATTTGTGGGATTTCCAAGGAGTTTAATGTACTGTGATGTATCATTCAACTGTCTGTGGGCCTCATTCACAAACCACTGTCTATCCATTACAACAACGGACCCACCTTTGTCCGCATTTCTGATAGTGATGTCTTTATTAGTACTAAGCTCCTCAAGGGCTTTTCTTTCCTTGAATGTTAGATTATTCTTGCTATTTCTCTGTGTATTTATTTGATTGGATAATTCAGTTAGTTCTTTTTCTATTCTTCTCTGAAAGGTTACAAGAATAGGACCCCTATCCTGTATTGGGTAAAATTTTGATTTATTTTTAAAAATGGGTAATTGTGTATTTTGGTCATTTTGGTCATAAATATCTGGTATGTTCTCTGAGAGAAGTGTTTCCATTGCAATCACATCACAGGTTTCCAAAAAGGTCAGCCCTGTGTTGCAATGTTCATTAACGGTTTGATCAATTGTCTCATTTAACATACCATCATTAGTTTTAGCAAAATGTTTCTTTAATGTAAGATTTCTTATTAACCCATTTACGTCTATGAGTGTTTGAAATAAATTAAAGGTTGTAGAGGGTGAGAAGCCTAAACCTAATGACAGTACTTTATTTTGTTCAGAAGTCAAAACATACTTTGATAGATTTAACACACTTTTTATTTGTACTTCGTCTGTGCAAGTATTCTCCCCCTGCTGCCTCTGCGTAATTGGTATCTCTCCTGCGGGGGATTGTAACTCGCTTGTGGGGAATTGTACTCCTGTCTGTTCCATTCTTCCTTGCCTATACCTCTTCCTGCTCCTCTTCCTCTCCCTCCCCCTCTGGGTCTCCGTTGGGGCATGGGAAAAACCTGTTCTATTTCAATCTCTTCTGATGTCTTATCTGATAAAAGGGAAGGAGTTTCAACATATTTGTTTTGTTCACTATTTCTCTTTAGGATAGATACAGTAGGAGGGGCATTCGTTCTTGATCTTACTACTGTGGAATTTGGGTCTAAGTTCTCTGTTGGGAGGGGCCTATCATCTTCCCCCCCGATGCAGAATCTTCTACCCAAGAAGATTCTCCTTCACTATCAGTAAAAGTTACTTTGTTTTCAATTTCATTAGACCTTCTTCCCCTACCTCTCGATCTATTATAACCTCTATTCGTACCATATGACAATTTTCTCTGTTGGAATCTTTCTTTTTTATTCTACACAAATACACTATTGCTATCATAGTCCATCTGGTCACGTAAGTATTTTCCATGTTTTATCTGCATTAGCAGTTGTTTCGCTTCTGCCACACTCTTATGCAGTATACTGTCAAACTTTAAATAACTTTCTTCATCCCTTCTCCTGTTTAATTCTTGTTGTGTAGATTTAATCCCTTCTTTAGTTATTACCAATTGTCCCATTTTAAAGTCAATAATCATTTTGATCAACCTTAATGAACAATCTGTTAATATCATATTCCATTTTGTAATAAAGTCCATATCGTCTGTCTGAAATGTAGGGAATTTATTAATTCTTAATCCCCGTGGGACCATCCCTAAAGTGTGGTATCTTTCTAAAATCCATATGTCCCAACTTAGTCTCTTTTCTTTAATCAAAAGTTTCTCCATTTCGTCAAATATTGAATGTGACTTATCAGTTGAAAATATACTTTCTAATTCAGTGATATTACAGTCACGTTCCTTATCTGATTTCAATGAGTAAAGAGTTACAGTCATATTCTCCTGCACTTGATCCATGGCGTTTTTATCCACTTCACTGAACTGTATAAGGGAGGATAAGGGTGGAGATGTACCTTTAAATCTCCAAAAGAAGCTCAAATAGAAAATGAACCCTCCCTTTTAACAGTCATACTTGTGTAAATAGTTTTATTTCTGAACCAAAATATGTACTGTGTACAAATAAATGTCTCATGGGTACCGTAAGTATTTCGTTTAACAGTCCTCAGTCTTCAGTCTTTTAGAGCCAAGACAGTAGTAATAAACAATAGTAAACAGTGATGAAACAGTTTCACAGGTTAACGGGTTAACAGGTCGGTAACGGTCAGATTACTATGCACACTTTACCTCTGTCAGTTGTGAGTGTGACCGACCGGCTCCGGTCCATGGAGAGTGGTTAATTACGAGTGCAATGTAATTTTTTAGAAAGTCACAAACGGACATATAAGTATCATGTAGCATAATATAGTATTCATACAACATGGTAGAAACCAAGTGCCATCGTACTGTGAGCTTAAAATATAGCTCCCAGAGGGTGGCACAGTGTAAGTATGTTTTAGCTATCACCAGCTCTCTGTGCCATTCGGAAATATCTGTCACCATGTGTAATTCTTTCTCCCATGTTAAGTATTGACTATGTTTAACAGGCTCTGTGGGGGTGATTAAAACGTGATAATGAAAGGAAAGTGATCCCTTAAGCGGTTTCCCTAATTTCCACCTAGACTCCCATGGGGTTATTGATCTGGGGATTCCTTTCCCCATTCCCCAGGATGTTAGTAGGCTTGTGACTCGAAGATATTCAAAGCACAGTGTTGCAGGAAGGCCTACCTGCTCTTTAGCCATTTCAAAGTTCATTTGTCATTGACAGAGAGATCTGCAGTTGTATCCCATTTTGCTAAGTGGGTTTCAGATAGGGACACTAATAGTGTACAAAGTCTAAAGATAGGGGAAGGGTGGGGGGCTAGATTCGGCAATGCTCTCTAAGAATCCCAGTGTTTAAGGGCATCTAGGATGAAGGGATGATTAATAAGGAGCTTGCTCCTTAGGTAGGGGGGGATCCATGGGAGATCAGGTAATGTAATATCCTTAGGTAGGATATCTTGCTCAACTTCTTGCCATCTGAAAGTTGCCTCCGGCTTAGACCAATTCAGGAGCTGCGAGAGTCTAGTGGCATCATAGTATAGAATCATACTAGGAAACGCAAGTCCTCCTAAGTGAATAGGCTTTTGCAAAATTATCCCATTGGTTCACGGTCTCTTACCTGCCCACACATACGCTGATATCATACTCTGTAGTTTGTTTAAAAGAGTTCTAGGAATTGTGAGTGGGAGACACCTGAACAGATATGTGAGCTTGGGCAAGAAAGCCATCTTAACCGCGACTATTCTACCCATCCAGGACAGTTCCCTGAATTCCCATCCCCTAAGTATAGTACAAAATTCTGCAAGACGGTCGCGAAATTGGCCGCAATGACTTTAGCTGAGTCAGGACTCAAAAAGACTCCTAAGTGCTTGATTATTCGATGGGACCATTGAAAGGGATAGGTAGTTTTCAGGATGAAGAGTATTTGTGGGGGTACATTCACATGAAGAACCTCTTGTCGACATTAAGTTTGTCTGCAAACAACGCAATCTTATGTTGAGAGCAACCAAATTGTATCCCAGAAATCTCTTCATTTTTCCGGATAGCCTGAGCCAGGGGCTCTATTGCCAGGCCAAAGAGGAGGGGTGAGAGAGGACAACCCTGCCTTGTACCATTAGTAATATTAAAGGAGTCCGAGCGAAAGCCCTCTCCGCATACCCTAGCTGTCGGACCAGAATACAAGGCCTGAACTGCCAAAAGGTATTGTTGAGGTACTGTATATGTAATTTTTAAGAACTTCCCAGAGAAAGTCCCACCTGACCCTGTCAAACGCTTTTTCTGCATCCAGCAACAGGGCCAGGATAGGAGTACCTCGTCTCTTAGCCTCAGATAATATAGCCAAAATTTGTTGGGTATTGTCTGGTCCCTCCTTTGAAGGAATGACTGCAGCCAGTCAATTTGCCAAGATTTTAGAATATAACTTGATATCTGAGTTAATCAGAGATATGGGCCTACAGTTTTGGCATAATTGGGGATCTTTTTCTGGTTTTAAAATAGTTATGATTTCCGCCTCTAGAAATTCGTGCAAGGTGGATCCAGTACTGGCCCACTCATGAAAAGTTTTCAATAATACGGGAGAAATTAGTTCCCCAAACGTTTTGTAAAATTGTCCCGTAAATCCGTCAGGACCTGGGGCTTTGTTAGGTTTAACCTGCCAAATAGCCTTACTAAGCTCTTCTTTAGTAATAGGCAATCGTAAAAATTCAATGTGATCATTGTTAAGGATTGGGAGCTGTAATGTTGATAGATACGTGCATAGGGATGTTGAGTCAGGACTTGTAGAGTCTAGATTATAGAGGGACGAATAAAAGCAGCAAAAGGCTTCCCCAATGTCTGCAGGAGCGAATACAATCTGGTTATTTGTTTTAGTCGAAATTATGCGTCTCTGTGCTAGCCTATGTCTGAGTTTGGCAGCCAGAGTAGCATTAGCTTTGATATTATGAGAGTAATAAACACGCTGTAACTTAGCTAGCATGTTCTGGGTTCTAAGAAGTTCAAGACATTGTATATATGCCCTAATTTCCTCCATATGGGAGGACCCCACAGGCGGGGGGTTCAATTTTTTAATATTTGAGACTGCTCTATATAGACAGATTAGTTCAGCTAGGGTCTTACCCTGTGCTCGACTCGCTAAAGCTGCCTGTTTCAAACATAATCCTCTATAAAAGGCTTTAAAAGAGGCCAAGACAAATTGTATGGAAGTATAACCTGTATCATTGAAAGTCAAGAATTCTTCAATATAATTTTTAAACTTTTGCAGCGATGCAGGGTTCCTAATGAACCAGTCATCAAATCTCCATTTAGGCTTACTCTGGTCACTAGGTGGACCCAAACTTATATGTATTGGATCGTGATCTGACCAGGCAGTTAATGTAATGGATGCCCTATGTATTTTATCTAAAACCCATGGTTCAACAAATAAATAATCCAATCTGGAGAAAGATTTGTGGGGACAGGAGTAAAATGTATAATCTTTCTCCTCTGGATGAAGAGCCCTCTAGACATCATATAAACCGTGTTGAGTCATGAGCGCTCAAAATGCTGAGGCCAGAAAGCTGGTGGAGCAATCTTGAGGGCTTTGTTTAGTCCCCTTTTTATCTCTGTGTGGGTCCCATACTAAATTAAAGTCCCCACCCAGAATCAGGGTGTCTTGCTTGATGTCAATCTCAAAATCAGGGTGTCTTGTTTGATATCAGTCTCAAAATACCTCTCAAAAAGGGAATCTGACAGGTATTGGGAGCGTATATATTCGCTAGAGTATAGTACAACCATTCAGTTTACATATGACTATGATGTATCTCGCCTCAGGATCACGTTCTACATGTATGGTCTCTACCTCTATGGTATCTTTAATAAGGATAGCTACTCCTCACGACTTCCTGCTGTACGAAGAGGCGTACATAATAAGGAAATACTTAAGCGAGAAACTGGAACCTTCCACCCAATGGGTTTCCTGTATAAATGCCACACTAGTAGTAGTATGTCGTAAGTTGCTAATTAGCAAACTCCTTTTGGTTGGAGTATTCAATCCCTGGACATTATGGGTTTGAAATATGAGGGCCATGTCTATACTATCTTCAAGGGTAAGGGACAAGGGAGAGAGAGGGAGAGAGAAAGGAAAAAAAAATAGGGAAAAAGGAAAAACTAAATGTGAGCCTGAAGGTTCGAAGAGATATAACAAAGGTAATGTAGAAGCTGTATCAATGTGTCTGCACAAAAATGTTAAAAGCAAAAACAGCGGGTAAACACCGCTAAAAAATAAATATATAATCAAAGAACTAGGTTACCTCTACATATAAGAAGAATAGTGTAGAGGGATAATAGATATTCAGTGTAAGGAAAGAACTAAAGAAATGACAAGAGAAGATGCAGAGGGAACAAAGTAATGGGTGGGAGGGAGAGAGAAGGTAATAGAGGCATAAAGGGGAGGAGAGATTAAGGGGGAGAAAGAAAAAAAAAGAGAAAGAAGGGGGAGGGGTGAAGTTAAAAGTACCCCAATGAGCTCACCAGTCACCAATATAAATAGAGTTGGGTGATTATTATATAGTAAGGCTAATATCCCGTATATCTAATAAAAAGAGAGAAAGATGGAGGGGGAGGAAAGGGGGGGCAGAGCCAACAATAACACAATGAGCTCACTGGACTCTATTAGGTTTAGAGTTGGGGACTCTTATGTACTAAAGCTTATAGGACGTATGTCTTAGTGGAGTAATAGGAATAGCGTGCCAAAATGGTGGTAAGCTGACTAAGTGGCAGGGGTAGGTGAGTGAGAGTCCTCCCCCCTGGTCTAATGGCATGTGATTATGAAGGATATATTCTAAGGAAGCTAGATTTTAAAGAGCTCTTTATGATTTGTAATCAAGTATAATAGCAATAGGTAGCTAGAACAGGCAGAAAAAGGGAAAGTAGTAGACTGAACAGATAGAAAGAGGAAAACAAAGAAAAGAAAACTTTTCACTACAGTGCAACTTCAAATTAACACTCTACAAGGTCAGCTCTTCATGGCTCTAGTTTCAGTCCCTCATTAAACCTATGGCACTAGGGGAGAAAGCCGATGACCAAAACACACTACTGCTATTCTCCCTCCACTTAGTGAGGTACTACCATGGTGAGAAAATGATGTATCTGTCATGAATTTCACAATCTTAGATACAATTTTCGACATTTTTTTTTCTCCATTCATTCAGTACCACGGCAGGGGTGCACAAGGCATACCAGGCACCACCGCCCAGTATAGAGTAAATGCTTTCGCACACCGCAGGGCCCATGCAAGTGTGATGCAGTCATACAGTTAAGCATGGCGGCAGTGCTGGCACGCCCCACAACCCCAGCCGCGGGACCATGAAACCTTTTAGGGAGTACATGTATCATCAGTAGTACAATGAGGGAGAGATATTTTATGACTCCTAAACTGGAAAAGGTAGCGTCATTGTGAGGGCTTACAAACAAAATATTAGTTAGGAGAAAGAGATACATTATATCATTGTTGCACTGTGTGAAATGACAATGGACCTGGGGCATATATGTACAAGGCATTAATAAAACAGTAACAGCCTAGATTGCATAATAAACAACTCTGTAAACAGTCTTTACAAATTAAATGTCCAGCATAGTAAGTCCATCATGTCACCTGAGTCTCTAGAAATCAGCCGGACATACTGGAAACCTATCAACACGAATTATACAAGTAAAGGATACCGTTATCTAGGTGGTGGTCTGGCAGGATCTTTTCTTTTGGGGCCACTCTCTACTCGACTAGCAGAGGGTTTCCATTCTGGTGTAGCAGCATGAAGTCTCTGCAGGTTAGAACGGTCTTTAGGAGCAGGATTAGCTGGTTGTACAAGCTCTAGGTTCTCCAAAAGATCTAGGCCTTGTTGGAGAGAGGTCACCACATAGGGTTGTCCATTGTGCTGAAAGAACAGTTTCACCGGAAATCCCCAATGGTATTAACATTCTGCGTTCTCAGGCATTGGGTAATCGGGTGAAAAGTCTGTCTCTTCGCCAGGGTGTGGGATGACAGATCTGGGAAAAGTTGTATGATATGATAGGGCTCAGGCAAGGTTTTATTTAGGAATGCAGCTTTCAGCAGCTTTTCCTTAAATGTAAAGTAATGTAGGCGAATGATGACATCTCGAGGCTGATCAGCATTGGCGTTTCGGTGTCTAAGAGCTCTGTGGGCTCTGTCAATGAGTGAGTCCTGTGAAGATAAAGAGCCAAGTAAGGTTTTGAATAACTCCAAGAGATATTCAGTCAAGGCTGCAGATCCAATGCTTTCAGGGATTCCTCTGATGCGGACATTATTTCGCCTTGAGCAGTCTTCAAGGTCAGCCAATTTTATCTCCAAATCGGTTATCTGGTCCGCTAAGTTTTGGGTATACGAGAGTAAATTATTATGATCAGTAGACAGATCTTCATGCTTTCTTTATCAGTCCTCTCGTCCAAGGAAGCAATGTCTCGTTTCAAGTCCGCTACAGACATTTTGATATCTTGTTTCAAAGAGGCATGGTGTGAGTCCATTTTTGCAGACAAAGGATTTTTTTTTTTTAATTATTCTTTTTATTTAAATTTTCAACAATTACATAAATAAAGATCAAAAACAAAAACAGATTTCATAACAATGGTTACAGAATTACCTTGAAGATTACCGTACATTATTCTCTATTATCCTAGGCATTTATCGTTTACTTCACACTCCTTTATATGTTCCCCACTTAATTTCTCTCCTCTTAACTCTAAATTAATATATTAGAAAGCAAAAATTAACCAGATCATTCAGATTAGTATATAGACTTATATACATTCAACAAAAGTCAAATCGTATCCTGAGAAAACCAATCAAAACTGGAATATCAATATTCATGTCATACTGCCTTTTACTCTTATATATCAAGAAGTTAGAATATCTGGGGAGTCTGTGGACTTCTCCCTAACTAGTATGCCTTTAAAAGTCCTATGTTCCCCCCTCTCTCTCATCTCTAACTCAATGAGTATGTCCTTTCGAGCTATTTTCTTTCTTCCTCCTTTCCTCTTGTTCTCTCTTTGTTCCCCTTTCCTTTCTTTACCCTTTCCTTCCTCTCTTCTCTTTCTTTCTCCCCTCCCCCTTTCTTCCCTTTTCTTTCTTTCTTTCTTTCTTTTTTGCCCGACCTATTTACATTTAAATTATGTCTAACTTAACCAACATTATAAAGTTTTAATACTCTCTCTCGTGTCTACGTGTCCAACCAATATCGTGGAAGGGACTCTTCTACTATAAGCGTAATGAAGGGTAATGCATTTATTAAAGGGGCGATAAAAAGTAATTGTGTTGGACGGGGCCATGACAAAATTACTGATTTCCATTTGGAAAAGAAAGACCTAAATTGTTTTTCTGAATTTGGTTTTAAGTCATGCATTTCAATAAACATTTGTTGTTTTATTATATTGGAGAATTCCGCAACCTTAGGGGCCTCAGGAGACTTCCATCTTTTAAATATTAAAACGCGTGCTGCAAGAATCACCATGTTTATTAGCCGTTGTTCTCCTTTATCTGATCTATCATTCAACAAAAAAAAGCTATGGTGTGCCAACATCTGAAAGTTATCTTGTAAGAATTTATTTACCCAAAAGTTTATCTTAAACCAGTATTGCCTGATCTTAGGGCATGACCAAAGGCAGTGGAGTAAATCTGCTCCTTTCTTATTACATTTAGAACAGTAAATTTCTGTTTGTTTTCCCTTTGTCCACTTACTCATTCTGACTGTTAAATAATAATTATTAATTACTTTAACTTGAGTTTCTCTCCAATTAATAAATGTGGTAGCTTTTTTTTGCTGCATCTATGCTACTTTGTAAATCTTTAATTTGGATGGTTGGAAAGACACAACAGAAAATCTCAATGCGCTAAAACACCCTCATAATATATTTTACAAAAATGTATTAAAAAACCCCTATAAACAAACCGTACTTATATTTGATAGCAGTTCAAATGAATCACTATAGTATAACCGCTTCAACAAGCTGAGTAGCCAAATATTAGTTCACAAGCACAGTGATAATAAAATGTCCAGCATAAATTGTGCAGATATAGGGACCGCAATGTTCTAATTTCAGTATCATCAAGGAAAATAAAGTCAAAAAACAAAAATCACTGAAAGGGTTTTGGAAGTTTACCCGTTGTAAGCAGAGCTGATGGTAGTTTGAGTCGGCTGTTCTCCGTGTGCTCTGGAACCCAGCAGGCGTGTCAAGTGATGACGTAACTCCGAATCAACTATGGAGGCAGAGGTGCAGCTGATCTGAAGCTGTGTTCTTCTCCCCACAGCCAACGGAAGCACAGAAAGGACAAGGAAAAACAAAAAGCGTAACCTCGATTCAAGTAGTATTTATTGGACAAGTAGCTGATAAAAAGATACAAGGTAAGTAATGCACTCACCAGATGAATAAAATCAATATGCACATAAAAATTAAAGATGATCACGCAGGAGCAGCGGGGTATAATGGTATTGATCTCCACTTCCCACCTACGGCCTGTGATAGCTGGAACAACTTAAAGATATATATCACTCATAAAAAAACACCTCAACGCGTTTCCTCCGTCTGAGCGGACAGGCTTTTTCAAGAGGAATAAAATGAGTGACCTGTATCTGTAGTATGGCCCCTACAAACCTTACAAATTATACAAGGCATAGGAAGCACCTGTGCTAATTACCTGAGCCACACCTACATAGACAAGTCACCAATACCAAAGAACCTAACTCCCCAGTGTATACCATCCTTAAATATCAATACATTAACAGTTAATAAAATCATACAAAACATAATACCACAGTTCAAATATGCTAAAAGTTACACTGAAATTAAAAGGTCAAAATTCTGACCGTCTCAAGCACATTAAAACTTCTTTAACCCTATGGTTATAAAATTATACAAGCATAATGTTCTTTTAAACGATAATACCAAACATTTGCACTTTTTCAAAAGGTTAATATCTTACATAACAAAATGTATTTATGGACAATAGTAGAGAGGATGGATAGTGGAGGGAGAAACAGAGATAAAAGAAAAAAGAAAAAGCTGCTAAAACATAACTACATATGGGCTGCCACATCAATGTCTATGTTTAACCCCAAAGGTACCAATGAATTGATTTTATAAATCCAAAGGGTCTCCAACTTACGGAGTTTTAAAAGTCTATCATGCTCCCTAGGGGGAACCCAGTCTATTACCTGTATTTTAAGGCTACTAGGGTCACAATTATGGATTTCCATGAAATGTCTTGGTACGCTATGTTTATTAATTTTTTCTTTTATGTTATAGATGTGTTCATATAATCTTCTCTTAATTTTTCTTTTCGTGCGGCCTATGTAAAATAGGCCACACCCACTCTCTAACAGATAAACAACAAACGTTGAATTACAATTACTTCTAACTTTGATATCAAAATCTGTTGTTCTTTCAGAATTCTGAAATTTACTTGCTTTATTTATGTGTTTACACATCTGACAATTTGGTTTTCCACATTTAGTGGTGCTCTTCACACCTGACAACCAGTTTTGGGAGTTAGAGGGTACTTCTTTATGTTCAGTTTTATTCTTCAGTTTACTAGGTGCTAGGTAATTTTTTTAATTTTTTCCTTTCTTAAAAGTAACTGTGGGTTCCTCTCCTATATAGGTACCTAAAATAGGGTCTGCTTTAAGAACAGGCCAATGTTTTTTTAAAATATTTTTGATTTTGTTTGAGCCCTCATTGTATGTTTAAATGAACCTAATGGGAGCCTCATCCACTGGTTTGTATTCTGGAGTTTTAGTTGAATTGCTAGTAATTAGGTCCCCCCTATTCCGTGCAAGTGCCTTATTCTTTGATTCACTTATTAGTCTTGGATTATAACCTTAATTTAAGAATTTCTTTTCCAAGTGTTCAGCTTCTTTATTAAAATTTTCAATATGGGTACAATTTCTCCTCATCCTAACAAACTGACTATACGGAATGTTGCGAATCCAGCTCTTTTTATGAGCACTTCTGAAATCTATAAAACTATTTCTCTTGGTGGTTGGAAAGTATTTAATTAGATTATCCTTTAATTTATTGATATGTTTTACTCCCACTTTTATTAATAAAGAGTTATACCAGTATGATATTGCTTGGATACCTATTTTATATATCTTAATCCCTGAATCTATTTCAGGTTTATTCCAATCGTCACCCTGTATAGATATTATTTGGAGGAGATAATGTTGAAGTTGTAAATACGCGAAGAAATCTTTCGCTGGAAGTTTATATATTTGTGACAACTCTTGAAACGTATATATTATTCTCGTTCCCGCTTGTTTCAATTGTGCCATATATATTAGTCCACTATCTCTCCACCTTCTGAATACTTTATTTTCTATGCCTGAAATGAAATCCACTGTCCCTATAATGGGTAGATTTTGTGATACCTGGTACGTATAGCTAGCCCATTACTTTCAAGTACTTCTGCCATGCTTTTATTATATTTGTGAAGGTACTCAGCTTACTGATATTACTTGGTAACTTATTATATGGATGATGTAGTATAGATTTTAAAATAAATGGTTTTATTATATCTGACTCTATTTCATAATACGTAACATAATTTGCTTCTGTTACCCAGTCAGCCCCGAACTTAACCAATGTCACCCAATTGTAATATTGTAAATTGGGGAGTGAAAGTCCCCCCAATTTTTTTAGTTGTTTAAGTTTCTCTATTGACATACCATGCCTTTTCTCCCCCCATATGAACTTTGCGCATAACCTATTATATCTATTTATATGTTTCATTTTAATAAATAACGGTAAATTTTGTAACAAAAACATTAACTGTGGAAAGAAAATTGTTTTTAGTAACATTATTTTTGCCGATAATGAGAGGTAATGGATATTCCATCTTATCATATTGTGGGTCAATTTGTCTAACAATTTGTCATAATTAAGGTGGTACCATTCTTTGGGGTCTCTCCCTAAGGTAATACCAAGATAGTTTTTATATTCTACTTCTTTAAATACATGCTTTGAATAGCTTTGTGTTGTTTTATTTATCCATAATATTTCTGATTTATTTGAGTTGATTTTGTACCCTGAAAATTGACTATAGCTGTGGATTATTTCTAGAGTCTTTGGAATGCTAAAATTTGTATTTTGTAAAAATAGAATAATGTCATCTGCGTATAGCGAGATGATCGGGCTTTGGTTCCCTATCTTGATCCCTTTGACTTCATTTCTTAAGCTAACAGCTAGGGGTTCGAGTGCTATATTGAAAAGCAAGGGGGACAGTGGGCATCCTTGACGTGTCCCTCTTTCCAGACTGAAATAATGTGTGAGTCCCCCGTTGACTAGTAGTTGGGAGCGTGGTTTATTGTAAATTAATCTAAGGAATTTAACCAAATTACCTGAGAAACCGAAGTTATTGAGTGAGGTGAACATATGGTCCCATATAATAGTATCAAATGCTTTTTCAGCATCGATTGTTAGTAAAGCTAGATCTCTTTTTCTCTGTTTGTTGGAATGTTGTAGTTTATTGAAGTAATGTTCTAGAATTAACAATACCCGACAAGTATTGCGCACTGCATTTCTTCCTGGCATAAATCCTGACTGATCTTCATGAATTATATCACCAATCACTTTCTTTAACCTATCAGCTATAATTGTCATGCAGATCTTGTAGTCATTATTCAGTAATGATATGGGTCTATATGAACCCATATCTTCGACAGGTTTCCCTTTTTTGTGTATCAGTGTTACTACTGCATCTAAAAAATAAGGTGACTTCATTTGATTTTCTGTGTAATATGTATTATATAGCTTTGTTAATGTTGGTAGAATTTCCTCTTTGACACTTTTACAAAATTCTGCGGTGAGCCCATCTGGACCTGGGGCTTTATTTGTTTTTATTTTATTGATTGCATTATTAACCTCTTCTTCTGAAATAGGTAAATTAATCTGTCTAACCGCCTCCTCTGATATTTGAGTTAACTTTATTTTTTGCCAAAATCTTTTTTTTCCCTTTATGTTATGTACTTCCGCATATAATTCTTTATAGAAATTATAAAAGGCGTTAGATATTTCCGTGTTCTTTATGTATGCTTTAGTTCTAGTTTTAATTAGAGTGATCAGATTTTTACTTTTTCTGTGCTTAGTGATTTTCGCCAGATGTTTTGCTGAGATCCCCTGATAGCCCTGGTAAAAAGCTCTTGTTTTCAGATCTTCCATAGCCCATTTATCTTTCAAAAACATTTCTCTTTCAAGTTTAGCCTCTGTATATCTTTTCCATGTTAATGCATTTGACTAATTTAAATATCTGTTATACATATTTTTAAGTTGGTTTGCAAGTTGTAACTCCCTGTGTTTATTTTTCTTTCTTGTTTTTATCATAAAAGCTTTGATTTCGCCTCTAAGGACGGCCTTTCCTGCCTCCCAGAAGGTTTCTATCTTATTAATATATGATTTATTTAACAAATGATATTCCTTCCATCTTCCACGTAACCAGTTTACAAACCTTTTATTATTTATCATATAACTTGGAAAACGGAAGGAATTAAGATTGTTTCCTGTAGACTGATGAGTTTTAATTTGCATAGAAATAATGGCATGATCTGAAAGAATGATCTCCTCTATCTGTGTTTCAATGTCTAATGCCAATAGCTTATCTTCTATCAGGAACATGTCTATCCTGGAAATTATTTTGTATGATTTGGATTCGCATGAAAAGTTACCAGTGTCTGGATTTTGCAGACGCCATATATCTTGCAACTTCAGTATCCTACTAAATTCTCTTAATAATTTTGCCTCCCTCTGGTAAGCCTGTCTATGTTTTAGTCTAAACCTGTCCATCTCTGGATACATTGTTAAATTGAAGTCACCTGCTAATATTAAATTCTCCCCTGTTAAGGGAATCAGTTTTTTTTTTTTTTTATCCCAGAACTCAATATCCAATTTATTTGGACCATATATATTACAGAATGACCATATCTTGTTATCAATTTCTACTTGGATAATTATATATCTGCCTGCTGGGTCTAATTCTTGTTTTTTTATATTATAAGAAATTCTATTATTAAACATAATTGCCACCCCACATTTTCTTTTATTACAGGGGGTTGCTATAATTTCTGAAACCCAATTAGTTTTAAGTTTAGGGATTTCCTTCTCTTTCAGGTGTAATTCCTGCAGGAGAATGATGTCTGGACTGTGCCGTTTTAAAATTTTTATTATTTGTTTGCGTTTGATGGGGGAGGAAATACCTCCCACATTCGATGACACTATATTAAGCGTTGACTGCATTTTATTGTCGTGATACCTATTAAAAATAGAAAATAATATAACATCGGTATTCCCCTAATCCCCGTTAAAATCCTCACTGAGCTCTCTTTTGACACGAGAAGAGAGAAGAAGGAACATGATCCTGGCATACTCGAAAAGATTAACCAACAAAAAATTTTCATTTTAAGTTTTCTTTTCTTAGGAAAATTTATCTGTCTTAAGGCTATAATGAAATCAAACAAGTAGGCGTGCTGCCACACTACAATTTCCTCCATTGTTTCGTTTAGTCAGTTACATTAGGTTCAAGATTACCTTCTATCAATTTTAATGTTTCTTTTTATACAGTATGTTTCAGCTTCTTCTTTAGAGTTCAAGATGGTGAAACCTTCTGCCTCTGCTATAACTACTTTAGCCGGGTATCTTAAAGTCACTTTACAGCCTGCTTTTAATAAGCCCGTACAATAAGGTGCCATTGCTTTCCTTTTTGTTGATGTGTCTACTGAAAAGTCTTGGAATATGTGTATTTGTTTTGAGCCTAGCATTAGCGGTTGCACTTTCCTGTGTTGTCTCATTATATTGATTTTATCTTGAAAGTTTAAGTATCTTATTATAACCATCCTTGGGCTTATATTCCCATCTGGGTGTTTCCTGCTAGTACCAGTTCTATGTGCTCTCTCCACTATTAGTTTTTCTAATGGTGTTTGAAACCCCAATAGTTGAGGTAATGTGGATGCCCCGAATGTTAGTAAATCCATAAATTCTGGGGTCTCGGGTAATCCGACTATTCTGATGTTATTTCGTCGTGATCTATCCTCGAGATCATCAATTTTAGCTTGAAGACTATTAATTTCACCTGTATGATTTGTGTTAATCTCATCTTGTGTATTATATCTGTCCTCTAGTTCCGAAACTCTAGATTCTACCTCTATTATTCTTTTAGAGAATTGTTTGATTTCCAGTGAGAGCCCTGCAATCTCTTTCTTAACTAAGTCGAATTGTGGTAATAGTAAGTCTGCTAGTTGGTTAAGTGTCATTTGGTTTTCTTGATTGATTATTGGGGGTATTTGTGTTTGTGTTTCTAAAGTGGACTCTGTGGCTGTGTCTGATACCATTTTGCTTTTTTTTATCTCTTTTTAGCGGCATTGCCGGAGATCTGGGTTTTGTGCTCGTGATATATTTTTCCATAAGTTCCCCCTTTCCTTTCCCTTTTTATATGTGAGTGTGTGTATATATATATATTACATCTGTATATAAGTGTGTATAAACCGTGTAGATGAAAGTGTTAGTGTGTCCTTTTCTGAAGATATCTTGTCTCGTGCTTTATTTAGGATTACCAGTGACTTTAGTAAAATTAAAAAAAAAAAAAAGTGCCAAATAATACTACCCCGAACCCCTATCTTATATAATACTGTTGCTTATGATATCAATTAGTTACAGACATACCAGATCTTATTACCTACAACATTCAGAGGAAAAAGGAAAACCAGAATAAACCAAAATTTTAATCAGCTATATCTTTCTGCTAGTTTCCTTTTTTCCCTTCCTCTCCCCCTCCCTTGTTAACCAAATACCTGTCTATCACCCTATATCATTAACTAACACTCTCTCTGAACAGTAATAAATATTATACAGTAGCCTTCTGCAAAAAAGACCCCTTATAAAAAGCAAGCCTAAGATATATTACATTACAGTTAAACACCTATGATGTTTCTTTTATACGCCACCTTTTATGTTGTTCAGGCAGACTTAACATTTATAGCCTGTATTATGTCTCAAAAAAAGTCTCGTGTTCAGACCTATATCTGGTATAAACACCTTCAGTTATGTATATTAAGTCCGTCTTTTCCAATAACTAGGACTTTAATTATGTCTTTTATAGAAGATATGCCGTATAGCTCTTCCCTTGTACTATCCCAGAAGTAATAGACAGTTCTTTTCAGATATCTTCCTTATCACAATAGCAGTTTGGGTTGGATCCGCTGTTATTTTAATTTTGCACTTTTGCATATAGCCGTCGCCTGTTTGTCATAAGTCATTGCTAACAATAAAATGGTAATTTCGTAACCCCTGATGGTTTAAGGGTTTTTAGCTAACACATGATTTAGCGTAACACAGTTCAGCTATCAATGTTATAACACATTTTCTCCTGTTTGGGGTATTTGCAGTTTTCTATCCTTATTTCCTTTTATTTTTTTCCCCCCTTTTTTTTGCTGGTATCACATCCAGCCACTCTTGTATACCGGCGTTTGCTCTTTCAAGGAGCCTTCTCACCGCTGGAGTCGCCGGTCTATGTACTTCGTTTAGAGCCAGTGCGCTTACCCGGGTAGTTGCGTCCGGACGCCAGCTCCTCGCACGTGTTCCGGCTCTCAGCTATGACCTCACCACTCTGTGCCGACTTACGGAAGGGGGTAAGGGAGTCCGTAATCCGATATTCTCTCCAGAGACCTGCCCACTTAATCCAGGTAAGTGTGATTTGTCGGTCGCTTGTCTCTGCTTTCTCCTAGGGCTTTCAATTCACTGTGTTGCCAGATTATTGCTGGTTTAGACTCTCTGTCCCAGACGGAATATCTCTCACCCGAGTCAGGCACTTATGCTCTTGCCTTCCAGTGTGATTTATTTCTTTAAACTGACCTCCACTTGCTGCAATAGTTTTGCGGTCTTGCCTTCGGCTGGTGTGTATCCGGCAAGTATTATTGTAAGCTGTTGTTTTCCTTGATTTTTCGCCTCACTTCTGTGTTAGCTGGCTGGGTCCGACCAGCCTATGTGGATATAGTGGACTTCCTTATGCCAATTTGTTGCCTCCAAGCAGGGTGTACTTTCCCTTAACAATAAGGCTCTGTGGTGGGGTATCTGTAATTACACGGCTCTACAATTCAAGAGAGCTAGAGCGCACACAGCTTCCACAACGCTCCTCCCCCCAGGAAGTCCACCAGGGATTCCGCAGACAAAGGATTAATAAGTTCAATGATTGATATATCATTATTCGTGTTCATTCGAGCTAATGGGCTACTGATTCCCGTCTGTCGGTGAGAGGACAGAGAATCTCTAGAGTCTTCATAAGATAGTTCTCTGTCCATTTGTAGCTTACTGCCAAAGTGGTCGGCCATCATTCTCTTAGGTCCTTCTTGAAGCTTGGGTTTTTTCCTTTGTGAGTGCGCCATTAGCAATACTTCTGTAGCCGAATAATTATGGAGTGGTATAGATTGTCAGGGCTATCTTCAGCACATACTGTACATAGGAATTTATGTGTTCCAGCATGCCGGCTAGGTGATAACTTCCTTCTCAGTGGATAGCCAGGGGGGTTCCCCCACGGTACGTGAGACTTTAGCCCAACATCATTAGGTAGTTGAGAGGGCTGGGACCAGTAACAATTCTCATATACCCCACTCTACGGGGTCTGTGTCTCCTATTGACGAAGTGAGAAAACGAAGTATAGGATATGATCCAATTGGGAAATGGAGGAGAGTGGGGGATGTCACTGACTGTAACATTATACCCCTTTAAGGGGCGGTTTCCTCAGGTGCATATAAATCAGACTGGATACATCACACCAATGCTTGGTATTGATGTATCCAGCCTGGATTAACTTCCTGTGAGCTAATCCCTTTTGCACCTGTGAAGCTAGTTTCTCTCCTGTGGATTCTGGGGAAATTTGCCTGCTACTCTCTCCTGCTCTGTAGTGGACTTTCAGTTCCAGCTGACTACCGGGTGACGTCACTCCCACGAGCCACATCCACTGTGTCTCTCACACGCTGCTCTCAACCTCTGCTGCAGCGTCTCTGCCTTGTGCTCTCTCTCCCACAAGCCTCATCAGCTGTGTCTCACACACCCTGCTTCCAGCAGCTGCTGCAGCGTCTCTGCTTAGTGCTCTCTCTCCCAAGCAAAGGATTGTGCCTCTCTGACTGTGAGCTTTTTCTTCAATATTCCTCTGCTTGTTACTTAAATCTCGGTAAGCTGAGTATTTATTTTTTCCAGTTCATATTTTTTAAGCTTTAGCTGCTTATTTTGTTTATTCATTGCAATGAAGGTATTTGTTATTTTTAAAGTCATGTCTGACTAAATTTGAACTACCATATGTTGCCAGGGGTAAATAGTTCTACATATTTCCAAGACAACTGACTAGTATATTAAAATCATAATAAAATATATGTAAAACCCTAAGCCATGAGTTATTACATATATTTAAAAATGAAACACTCACTCAAGTTTTTATTTGGTAACCATACTTTTAATATATTGGAAAATCTATTCATGACTTATGCTCACAATAGACTTGTTGAAAGCAGTGTTACTAATGAACTTTCACACACCTGTTACAGTATACCAAGCCTAACTTATCCAGCTGACTTAACTACGATGATGAATCCAGGTGACATAAACGCTCACTTCCAGGAATTATCCAACAAAGTTGACCTTTTAAGTCAGGGACTTAGAGAACTTCAGGTAGAAAACCTGACACTTAGGAATATTATTAAAGAAGGGTTAAGTGCAGCTAAACCCCCTGACACTAACACTCCTGACCCCCCAATTCCACCTCCTGAAAAATTCTCTGGGGATAGGAAATCATTTAGGCAGTTTCATAATGCCTGTAAATTATTTCTCACACTTAAGCCAAAAACATTTCCTAATGACCGTATAAAAGTACTAACTGTCATTTCTTTCCTAAGAGGTGAGCCCAGACAATGGGCAGATTTATTCTTAGAAAATAACGACCCTATTCTAAATTCAATTGATGATTTTTTCAAGGCCATGTCAGATTTATATGAGGACCCCAACAGGCAACTCACAGCAGATTTTAAGTTGCGTAACTTAAAGCAACATAAGAGGCCTGTTGAGGAATATATCTCTGAATTTAAGATTTGGCAAAGGGATTCCCAATGGAATCAGGTTTCCCTAAAAAATCAATTTAGAATAGGGTTGTCTGAAAATATTAAGGATGAGCTTGCTAGACTAGATCTCCCAGAAACACTTGACTCACTTATGTCTTTAACTATAAAAATAGACAGAAGAATTAGGGAAAGCAAACAGGAAAGATATTCCCCAGACTCCTATACCAAGGTTACCACCCCTAAAGCTTATACACCCTCCCATAAGAGTCAGGATGAAGCCATGGAGATAGGGTTCATTAGAGGACCCCTGTCCCCTGAGGAAAAGTCACGCAGAAAAGAACTGGGACTTTGCTTCTATTGTGCCGCAAAGGAGCATTCTGTTTCTGACTGTCCTTCTTTAAAGATACAAAGATCAGGTAAGACAAATTTTACCTCAGATCATTTATTATCTTTAACAGCACAAAATCCTGCATATTTCATTATTACTATCTCTTTACAGTGGGGACAAAACCGACACAGTCTTAAGGCCGTTTTGGATTCGGGAGCCTACGCTAGTTATATAGATATAAAAGTTGTACAAGAAAATAAAATACCCATTATTGCAAAGAAAAAACCTGTTTCTGTACAATTAATTGATGGAAGACAATTAGAGTCAGGACCCATCACACACCAAACAATTCCCTTATTAGTCACTACTCATGACATACACCAAGAGTTCATTTCTTTTGACGTTATTCCTTCACCCATTTTTCCTGTTGTATTAGGTCTACACTGGTTGAATAAACATCAGCCCCTCGTACATTGGTCAGAAAAAACACTTGAATTTAATTCACAATATTGTACCACCACATGTTACCCTATACAACCTCTTCTATCTGTCTTGGAAACTAACATCCCTCCTGTTTATTCAGATTTAAAACAAGTATTTGACAAACAGGAGGCAGAAACCTTGCCACCCCATCGGGAGTATGATTGCCCCATAGATCTAATCCCTGGGTCAAAAGTTCCATATGGACACATATTCCCACTTTCTAAACCTGAGCTTGATACGTTAAAAGAATATATCAATGAGAATCTCAGGAAGGGATTCATTAGACCCTCCACCTCCCCTGCAGGGGCAGGAATATTTTTCGTAACCAATAAAGATAAAACCATACGGCCAATCGTTGACTACCGCGAATTGAATAAAATAACAAAAAAAGATTGTTATCCTCTTCCACTCATCCCTGAATTAATCGAAAGATTACATGGCTCATCCATTTACACTAAGCTTGATCTAAGAGGAGCTTATAATTTAATAAGAGTGCATTCTGGGGATGAGTGGTTGACTGCTTTCCGTACTAGGTACGGGTTATATGAATATACCATAATGCCCTTTGGATTGTGCAATGCACCCGCCACATTCCAGAGGTTCATCAACGATGTGTTCCGTGATCTCCTTGACACTTTTCTAGTTATCTACTTGGATGACATCCTTATATTTTCAGATAATGAAATAAGAAACTACATTAAATCATGTTCAGTTTGCACAACCTGTAAAACAGATAGGAATAAACCCACAGGGTTTCTTCTCTCCCTACCTGTTCCAGACAGACCGTGGAAAGACATTGCTATAGATTATATTGTTGATCTACCTGTATCTGAAAAGAATAACACAATAATCGTTATCGTTGATCTCTTCACTAAAATGGCATACTTTGTGCCTTATTATAAGTTACCAACCGCCCTGGAAACTGTAAATATCCTTATAAAACATGTCATCTGCCTACACGGCTTACCGAACACTATAACATCTGACAGAGGTTCACAATTTACCTCTAAGGTTTGGAAACAATTATGTTCATCCCTTAACATTGAACAACGGCTTTCTACCGCATTCCATCCCCAAACCAATGGACAAACGGAGCGTACAAACCATTGGTTGGAGGAATATATAAGATGTTACACCAACCAACAACAAAACAACTGGACAAAATTACTTCCCCTAGCAGAATTCGCACATAATAATACTTACCATTCAACGATAAAAGCTACTCCTTTCTTTGCTAATTATGGCTACCATCCGAGCTTTCACCTACACCCCGAAGTCACCACTGACTGCCCAGTCATTGATGATCTTACTAACACTATGCTTGAAACATTCTCTCAACTTTATGACACTATAAAAATTGCCCAACAGAGGCAGAAGAAATACTACGACCTCAGGCATCGTCCTCCTCCTTCATATGTTCTTGGAGATCTTGTTTGGCTCTCTACGAGGAACTTACGGATCTCCGTGCCCAGCAAGAAGTTTCATAAACTTTTTATTGGTCCTTTCCCCATCATTAAAATAGTAAATGAGAATGCTGTTACTCTCCAATTGCCCCCCTCTCTTAAAGTACACCCCACGTTTCACGTCTCACTCCTCAAACCCTACAGTTCACTTCGGAATCCTTTGGACCCTTCTGTTCCTGTGTTGCCTATAGCTCTGGATGTGGAATATGAGGTTGCTGCCATCCTTGACTCCAGGAAGGTTTCTGGTCGTCTTCAGTACCTGGTACATTGGAAGGGGTACCCTTCTGAGGAGGATTCTTGGGAACCTTCTGTTAATCTCTCCGCTCCCAGGTTGGTCTCTCTTTTCCACAGAAGATTCCTGGATCGTCCCAGACCTTGACCCACGGAGTGGTTGCTCTTAAGGGGGGGGTCCTGTAACATTATACCCCTTTAAGGGGCATTTTCCTCAGGTGCATATAAATCAGACTGGATACATCACACCAATGCTTGGTATTGATGTATCCAGCCTGGATTAACTTCCTGTGAGCTAATCCCTTTTGCACCTGTGAAGCTAGTTTCTCTCCTGTGGATTCTGGGGAAATTTGCCTGCTACTCTCTCCTGCTCTGTAGTGGACTTTCAGTTCCAGCTGACTACCGGGTGACGTCACTCCCACGAGCCACATCCACTTTGTCTCTCACACGCTGCTCTCAACCTCTGCTGCAGCGTCTCTGCCTTGTGCTCTCTCTCCCACAAGCCTCATCAGCTGTGTCTCACACACCCTGCTTCCAGCAGCTGCTGCAGCGTCTCTGCTTGGTGCTCTCTCTCCCAAGCAAAGGATTGTGCCTCTCTGACTGTGAGCTTTTTCTTCAATATTCCTCTGCTTGTTACTTAAATCTCGGTAAGCTGAGTATTTATTTTTTCCAGTTCATATTTTCTAAGCTTTAGCTGCTTATTTTGTTTATTCATTGCAATGAAGGTATTTGTTATTTTTAAAGTCATGTCTGACTAAATTTGAACTACCATATGTTGCCAGGGGTAAATAGTTCTACATATTTTCAAGACAACTGACTAGTATATTAAAATCATAATAAAATATATGTAAAACCCTAAGCCATGAGTTATTACATATATTTAAAAATGAAACACTCACTCAAGTTTTTATTTGGTAACCATACTTTTAATATATTGGAAAATCTATTCATGACTTATGCTCACAATAGACTTGTTGAAAGCAGTGTTACTAATGAACTTTCACACACCTGTTACACTGACTGAGGGTGAGAAGAGAGGCAATCTTAAATAGTGTAATGGCTAGTGTTAACTTCTGTGTGCTATATAGGCTGCCAGCACGCTTCTGCTTCAATGCAGGGGACAAATCAGTACTGATTTAGGATAGTGTACGTATAATGAAAGTTCCACTTCTCTCAGGTTATCAATAAATGCACTTTTAGGCTTAGTGGAAGTCACTGCTTTATAACATAGGAGGGAAAACTGTGGGCCTCAGATGTACTTAGGGCAGTTTGTGTAGGGACTTTACAGGGCCCAATTCCCAGCTAACGGCTGATAATATTCAGTGCTGTGTATGAGACGATGAGTAGAGTCTCTCTTTATATTTTAAATCAGCCCCTGTTTTCAAGCTCCAATAATGCACAGACAAGATGTATTACAGATTGCAAAAGACTCTGTGTGTGTGATAAGCGAGGTCACTTTAAACATAAAATATGGTTTTGTTGCTCCTTTTTGTACTAAACCAGTAAAAATGATTATAATGCCAGAAAAGACAAAGTGAGACAGTTGCTATAATTTCTATAATCCTTATTGAACAAACTGAGTATTTCAAAATGTTCTGAGATAACTTTAGGTTTAGGCTACAATATAGCTAGTTTGGTAAGCTATAAATCAACATATAAATATCAGGTTTGAGTCTTTAAATATTGCAACTTGGAAGACTTTGTTTAAGGGTTAATAGTTTCAAAGTGGATAAAGTAAATTCTTTATTCACAGCTTCACGCAGTCACGCATTCATCCTTACAATATTTACAACTTCAGACTCTCAGAGATTACTTTTGTTTGGTATAAGATATCAAGGGTTAATCAGCCTTATGTCAGTAATTCTGTATAAATGCAATTGAAACGAAGCAATACTTTAACGAACAGTCCCAGTTAAACTATGTACATTACCAACTGTAGCGTGGAGAGCGGCTTCCTAATAACTGCTAACGGTTGTTAGTTGTTGTGAGCTGAAAGCCTTGCTTGCGGTTGTGGTTAACCGCTGAATGAAGCGTGGAGAGCGGAAGATTGCGTCCGTGAGGTGAGAATCCCCTCTGTGTGAGTGCGGCTTTAATGGAAGTTCAGCAGAAGTAGATCCGGAGGCCCAAAGATCCGTTAGAATCGACTCCGGTACGTTTTACAACCAAGTGTACTGAATAGTAGGGAGACAAAAAGTAGACTCCAACAAGTTGAAAAGGCAAAACGAAGCCTATAGTGATAATGACCTGCAGGATTAAAGAGCAAGGAGCATAAATAACATATGTTCTTCAATTTTCAAGCAAAGTGTCTCTGACTAGTGCTTCCTTAAATAGAGAGGTATCAGCAGTAGGTGTGGTTACCTTAGAGGTATATCACATATCCCCCTTCTCAAGGGATCACCCCTGGGGATCCTAGTTTGGGTTTGAGCGGATAGTGCTTGTGAAAAGATTGTATCAATTGGGGTGAATGAATTTCAGTATGTACTTGCCAAGAGTTCTCCTCAGGTCTGTAACCTTTCCATCTAATGAGATACTCCAGTTTTGTGACGATACACTCTTGAACCCAGAATAGCTTCAACCTCGTATTCTTCTTGATCCTCAATAACAATAGGTAGTGGTTTCGGAACAGAGGACTTGGGTATAGATTTGTAGGGTTTCAACAACGAAACATGAAATGTTGGATGGATTTTATAATCCTTTGGAAGTTGAATTTTAACAGCATTAGCGTTGACAACCTTTTCTATGACAAATGGTCCCAAATATTGATTAGCCAATTTCTTACACGGAACCTGTAACCTTAGGTTTTTTGTGGATAGCAAGACTTGATCCCCGATTTTGTATTCCGGACATATTCTATGTTTTTGGTCATAATATTTCTTCTGATTTTCTTTTGCATCAGCAAGATGTTTCTTTAAAATATCCAGTCTTTCTTGGAGTTTGGAGGAGAACTCTAATGCCCTGGGTGAATTCACTACTTCATTAGATAGGGTAATGGTATTAGGATGGTATCCATAGGTTGCATAAAACGGTGAGACCCTTATTTAAGCTGATCTTGCATTATTGTACGAGAATTCGGCCATAGGGAGATATGTAGTCCAGTCGTCTTATAAGTGTGTAATGTAACATCGTAAATATTGTTCTATTGTTTGGTAAGTCTTTCTGTCAAACCATTGGTTTGTGGATGAAAAGCTGATGAATAACGAGAGTCGAAATTCATTAATTTACATAACAATTTCCAGAAAGAGGAAGTGAACTGTGTCCCTCGATCAGTAATAATGATCGAGGGAAGTCCATGTAACCTTACAATCTGTTCAAGGAATACTTTAGCTGTTGTTAGGGCAGTTGGAAGTCCTTTAAGTGGTATAAAGTGTCCTAATCTTGTTAAATGGTCAACTACTACCATTATTGTGTTGAATTGCTGAGAATTAGGCAATTCCACTATGAAGTCCATAGCAATGGTACTCCAAGGTTTATCAGGAATGGGCAGGGGTGATAGCAGTCCGATAGGTCTTTTATGATCTAGTTTATTTCTAGCACACTCGTCACATGTTGCTACATATTGGTATATAAAATGATTCATCCCTGGCCACCAAAATCTTCTTCTTGTTAGATCTATGGTTTTTTGTATACCGGGGTGCCCGGATAGTGTTGTATCATGTGTGTGGGTAAGTATTAACTTTCTGAGACTCTCAGGAACGTATAATCTTGTGTCATGATAATAAAGACCAGTTAATGGATCTTTCTTACATTCAGTCGGGGGAATAGAATCTTGGTTAAGAGCTTTAAGTATCTTCTCATCAATGGGGGTTACTACTCCAATGAATCTTTCTAATGGAATAGTCGGTTTAGGGTTCTCCAGTGATGTAGTTTCATGTATTCGAGATAAAGCATCAGCCTTTGCGTTTTGACTTCCTGGTTTATAAGTGATTAAAAAATTTAAACGGTCCAAAAATATGGACCAACGTGCTTGTCTAGCCGTTAATGTTTTGTTCTTTTTTAGATACTCTAAGTTTTTGTGATCTGTGTAGATCATAAATGGAACTTTGGCTCTTTCTAATAGATGTCGCCAATGTTCCAAAGAACTTTTTATAGCTAGGAGTTCTTTATCTCCCACGCTGTAGTTAACTTCAGCACTTGTTAATGTTCTTGAATAAAATGCTATAGGATGTACTTCTGTCTTATCCTCATTCTGTTGAGATAAAATTGCACCAATTCCTGTGTTTGAGGCATCAACTTCAAGTTGGAACTGTAACTCGAAGTTGGGTAATGATAGGATGGGTGCTGTGGTAAAGAGATTCTTTAGGTGTTCAAAGGTCTTTTGGGCTGTTTCAGACCATTTAAAAAAAATGTTTGCACTTGTTAGTTGAGTTAGAGGTTTCACCGTTGTGGAAAGGTTTTTGATAAATTTCCTATAGAAATTCGCGAAACCAATGAATCTCTGTAATGCTTTTACAGAAGTAGGAATTGGCCAATTTGTAATAGATGAGGTCTTTTCTGGATCCATTTGGATCTTGTTAGGGGTAATTATGTACCCTAGGAATTTGATCTCTGTTACGTGAAAAACACATTTCTCTAATTTGGCATAGAGTTTATGTTCCTTCATTCGTGTGAGGACCCATCTTACATGTTTTTCATTTTCTTGTGGTGTTTTTGAGTATATTAATATGTCATCTAAATAAACGATAACACATATATCCATTAAATCGTGAAATATTTTGTTAATAAAATGTTGGAACGTTGCTGGGGCGTTGCTTAGTCCAAATGGCATTACATTGTACTGGTATAGCTCGTAACGTGTCCTAAATGCGGTTTTCCATTCGTGTCCTTCTTTTATCCTTATCAGATTGTATGCACCCTTTAAATCTAGTTTAGAATAGATTGTAGCTTCGTTTAACCGTTCTAGGAGTTCCGGTATTAGGGGTAGAGGGTATCTATTCTTAATGGTAATGTTATTTAGGGCTCTATAATCTATGATAGGCCTTATTGTTCCATCCTTATTACGTACGAGAAACATCCCTGTGGCTGCAGGGGATGTGGAATGTGATATAAATCCTTTGCGGAGATTATCATCTAGATATGATCTTAAAAAGATCAATTAATCTTGTGACAAAGGATAGATTTTTCCATGTGGTATTTGAGAACCTGGTTCCAGATCTAGCGGACAATCAAATTCTCTGTGGGGAGGAAGATTTTCTGCCTCTTTCATGTCAAACACCTCTGCCAAATCCTGATAAATACTGGGTATTCCATTTTCGAGTGTAGAAATTGTGTGATAAGGATAACAGGTTTTTGAACAGAAAGTGGAGTTTAGTGTTACTTTGTTTTTACACCAATCAATAGAAGGATTGTGCTTTTGTAACCAAGAATAACCTAAAATGAGTGTATGCATATAGATGGGTATTAAATCAAAAGTGATATATTCAGTATGTCCTTTATCAGTCGTGAATAATATAGG
The DNA here is from genome assembly GCF_027579735.1 of Bombina bombina. Taxonomy (NCBI): domain Eukaryota; kingdom Metazoa; phylum Chordata; class Amphibia; order Anura; family Bombinatoridae; genus Bombina; species Bombina bombina. Next base: position 730,028,027 of record NC_069504.1, read on the forward strand.
GATTGTCTGGTTTGTAATTGGACCCTGTTGAATGAAAGAACCATCAATAAGTTTAACTGAAACAGGATTTGCAAAAAATAGGGATTTTATTATTTTCAACAAAACTAGAATCTATATAATTCCCGGAGGCCCCAGAATCGATCAAAGCGCTAGGATGTTTTTCTGATCCCACTGTAAAGAAATGGATATAGTCAATTGGGAATTCTTTGTAATACTCAAAAGGTTATGAATTTTTATTGGCTTACCCTTCTACTGTTTCTGTAGTGCAGGGCAATTGATCACTGTATGTTCCTTTTGTCCACAGTAAAGGCATATATTCTCCAGTCTTCTCCTAGCTTTCTCCTCTGGTGTTAAAGGACCTTTAATGGCTCCAATCTCCATAGGTGTCTGGTTGGGGGATGATCTCTCCAGAGTTGGTGTATATGAGTATACACGTTTAGGAGTGTAGTCGTAGGTTGCCTTTTCTGCCCTTCTTTCACAAATTCTTCTGTCAATAGTAGTGCTAATTTTTATAAGCATGTTCAAAGTCTCTGGTAACTCTAGACGGGATAATTCATCTTTCAATGTTTCAGATAGTCCCAGTCTGAATTGATTTTTTAAACTTATCTCGTTCCATTGCGAATCCTCGGCGTACATCTGGAATTCCGTTATATATTCTTCAATGTTCCTCAATCTCGTCTCGTCTCAGCGTTTTTTTGAGTATGGGAATCCTCATATAAATTTGTCATGGTTTGAAAGAAATCCGGTAATGAGTCTAATATTGGATTGTTATTTTCAAAGAATCTGTTAGCCCAGGACCTGGGTTCTCCTTGTAAAAATGAAATGGTGGTACATACCTTTATCCTATCTGTATGGTATATTTTAGGTCTAAGTGAAAAAAGGAGTTTACAAGCATTTTTGAAGTCTCTAAATTCACTACGTTTTCCTGTAAAAGGTTGTGGGTAGTTTATATGGGGTTCAGGAACTTCTCTGGTTTTAGGTGTCATACAGTCCTTAACCTTAACCAGTGCCTTCAGTGCTGCATTCTCTGATTGCACTTCAGTTAAACCCCTGGCTAAGTAATCTAATTTTTGGTAAATATTTGAGAATTCATTTTTTATTTCATTAGGATCCATCATTATAATTGATTATCTTATGAAAATTGAATTTATTCTTTACGGGCCTGAAAATTCAGTGATAAGCGAGGTCACTTTAAACATAAAATATGGTTTTGTTGCTCCTTTTTGTACTAAACCAGCAAAAATGATTATAATGCCAGAAAAGACAAAGTGAGACAGTTGCTATAATTTCTATAATCCTTATTGAACAAACTGAGCATTTTAAAATGTTCTGAGATAACTTTAGGTTTAGGCTACAATATAGCTAGTTTGGTAAGCTATAAATCAACATATAAATATCAGGTTTGAGTCTTTAAATATTGCAACTTGGAAGACTTTGTTTAAGGGTTAATAGTTTCAAAGTGGATCAAGTAAATTCTTTATTCACAGCTTCACGCACTCACGCATTCATCCTTAAAATATTTACAACTTCAGACTCTCAGAGATTACTTTTGTTTGGTATAAGATATCAAGGGTTAATCAGCCTTATGTCAGTAATTCTGTATAAATGCAATTGAAACGAAGCAATACTTTAACGAACAGTCCCAGTTAAACTATGTACATTACCAACGGTAGCGTGGAGAGCGGCTTCCTAATAACTGCTAACGGTTGTTAGTTGTTGTGAGCTGAAAGCCTTGCTTGCGGTTGTGGTTAACCGCTGAATGAAGCGTGGAGAGCGGAAGATTGCGTCCGTGAGGTGAGAATCCCCTCTGTGTGAGTGCGGCTTTACCGGAAGTTAAGCAGAAGTAGATCCGGAGGCCCAAAGATCCGTTAGAATCGACTCCGGTACGTTTTACAACCAAGTGTACCGAATAGTAGGGAGACAAAAAGTAGACTCCAACAGGTTGAAAAGGCAAAACGAAGCCTATAGTGATAATGACCTGCAGGATTAAAGAGCAAGGAGCATAAATAACATATGTTCTTCAATTTTCAGGCAAAGTGTCTCTGACTAGTGCTTCCTTAAATAGGGAGGTATTAGCAGTAGGTGTGGTTACCTTAAAGGTATATCACAGTGTGTGTGCTTCACTTTGCAGATCTAGCTTGATATTGCAGGAAGTAAAGCATATATCAGGCCCTAGATATGTGATGTACAGTAACAGTTGCATGGGAAATTATGGAGCTTTCATTTTATCTCCGGTAATTCAGTACTCTTTAATGTGCGAGGTTGGTAGGCTAAAATGGCGGATATTCGCGCCTTTTTTTCTTTCTCCTTAATACCCGCTAATCTGGCTTGATGTTATGCCACTTCAGCAATTCTACTCCAGTCCCTGCATGTAGGGCTTCAAATGCTAGTGATCAGTGCAGAGTATGGGCGCAGGGGCAGGGGGACCTGGTAAATGCGGGCTAGTGATATCCCACGTGGAGCCTATTAAAGTCGCTAAGTCTCACCTCCATTTATCCGGAATCATTCTGCGATGCTGACCGAGTAGGTCGTCAGATGGATATCCTCCTCAGATGACCATCCTGTTCACAGGTCACTGGGACTTCTATACACGGCACCGCATTTGTCGCAGACACAGTCAGCCCCAGGTAGGGTTGCAGGTTACTTCCATGTATCCCCTCTCAGGGTAAGGCAGTAAAGGCGGTTGGTGTCAGCTCAGTAAATTTAGTGCTTTAGTGCCTTAGCAGTTTGCTGCTGCTCCAGAGTGGAGCCCGACCCTCAGGATCACAGACTTTGCACTTAGTAGAATTGCAGGGCCTCTTACAGCTTAGGCAGGTTCTGAGGAAGGTAAATCCTCCATTCAAGGGCCCAGTGTATTGCAGCCCTCGTGCCTGTGCAGCTGACTGAGCTGGAGCGGGAGGCCCGGTGTTTCAACAGAGGAAACAGGTTGCAGAGTAGAGCCGGCTGAGATTGCGCCGCTGGCTGAGTGGATCACTTGCATTACGGAGCCCAACATACCTACTGCAGCATTGGCGTGAAGATCCGCCATCTCCTGAGGCCCTCCTTGTCACTCGATGCGCTGCCACAAAGCTGGGAGGAGTGACCGGCTGGCCTCCATTCTTTCTGCCCCGGCTTGCTAATCAACAGCCTTCAGACCACAGCTGCCGACGTCAGAGAATTACAGTTGGCCTTCACGCAGGGGAGACTGGTCCCGGTCTGAGGTGAGGTGGGACTGGGAGAGGTGGAGGGCTACGTGGAGCTCCTATATATGCCAGAGCTTGCCCCTTAAGGTCTCCCACAACATATCGCCCGGTCTTCTTTGGCCTCCCCTGAGGCCCTCATATAACCGGGCAATAATATCCAGCTGGCCCCTGACCCCTGGTGAGGCCTACTGTACTGAGTCCTGGGAGGGCCCTTCTATAGACCTGTCAAGCCCATTTAGCCCACCCCAGAAGCCCTACAGACCTAATCATTAACTTCGTCTGGACTCTCCTCACCTTTGATTGGGGCTTGGACTAGGGCCCTACACTTTGATGTTCTCCTTTGCCCTTGAGGGCTACTAGTGGAGCTGCTCCTCATCAATAGTGGGATATATATCTGCATTTCTGTGTACTGTGTACTATTTTGTTGCAGTTGTTTTTTTTTTTTGTTTTTTTTTTCTCCTCCTAGCTCTCCACTAGGGCCTCTGGAGCACTTTACATTTCAGTATAGCTGCTGCATCAGCTCAGGTGTCCCTGACCTTGGGATCAGGGTGTAGTGTGGTTATTTTAACGTGTACTTTTTTTTTTCAGGTTCCCAGCCCCCTTTGCATTTCTGGCCCCACCGGGCCCTCCTAGCTTACTGTAACAACCTTCCTGCATTTGGGAAACACACTCCCCTCAGGCTTGCAACCACCATTACCTATCTAGGTGCCACCTGTCCCTTTAAGGCTTTTAGGTGCCTTGTTATATACACTGTCCCCCCTATATTTAGCCAGGGGCCCTCTACTTTACTGCACCCTCTGCCTCTATTCGCCCCTTTTATTGTGCATCTCAAGAGGGAGGTCAAACCATCAGTGTAGCCTCCTCTCATCCCCCCAAAGTCTTATCGACTCCTGCATGAGTCCAGGCGCATTTAGACACTTGTTGCTGTACCCAGGTCTCCCTTACTCCAACTGTTACGCTATAAGCTTCTTTCCGGGTGTGCTGGTCTCCCCCAATCTTTCCCCCCTCTGTACTGCACTCAATTGGTGTTGCTTTTGAGTCCCACGGGGAGGGATTGGTTGTTTCGGTCCCCCTCGCACCTCCTCCTTTCCGGCCCAGCTTGTCTGGGCTGGTCACTGCCACTCTCCTTTTCCCCTTCCAATTGGTCGTATCCCCCTTTCCTGAGGTGTGTGGGGGCCCTTGGTGACCTTTTCACTTGGTAACCGTTGGTTCTCTAATTGGGTCTTCTCGCATTAAAAGTTGACTAAACTGGTTACCCCATAAGCTAGAGTCGCTACCTACCACTTGTTCACCCTCGGGAGTGCATCATTCTAGACAGATTGTTATCCCTAATTTCCCTCCCTGAGGCTCTTTCACCACCATGTCAGTTGTCCCTCCTACTTTGCCCTTTTGGGCATTTTGCGTGGAGTATATTTCCTCTCTGATGTGGTAGGTGGAAGAGTTTACATGGCTGGGGCGGTTGACCTTGCTTAGCAATATAAGCTTAATTGAATTTAGCTTAACTTTTGTCTAATGCTTTAACGAATGTTTTATCCTGCATTTTTATGTCTTAACTGATTACTTCACAGATTACAGGGGAACCCCACCTGCTCAATTTGAAAGTCTATACTAAAAGTCTCTTGCCCTACCGTTACTGTCTGCCTACATCCATAATGCCGCACAATGCCAGGAGGCAATCTAAGCCTCAGTCCAAGGCCAAGAAGACAGTCTTGGATCATTTTTCCCTTCAAGCCCCCAGAGTACCGTCTCAATCGGCCTCTAGCCATGCTGATCATGACTCTCAAGATGGGGACTCATAATCCAGTGTCAACTCCTGCATATCTTCTTCCAAATACATCACAGAGACAACTATGCAGAAACTGTTGGCCGCCCAAACCCATTCAATCACCCAAGAGATCCATCGCAGCTCTGCGGAGCTACGGAAGGACATTTCTGAGATTGGGAAACGGGTTGACGATTTGGAACGCAAACAAGACGACTTGGTCACTGACCACACTAATCTGCTGGCATACTCTGAATCTCTGGCAGAACAAATCACGCAACTGGAGCATAAATTGGCTGATTTAGAGGACAGGTCACGCCGCAGCAATATTCGCTTTCGTGGCATCCCAGAAGATATTTTACCTGCTGAGTTAAATGGTTACCTCTCAGAGCTGTTTAAAGAACTCTTGGGTACATTCACTATGTCTCCTAATACTTTGGAGCGCTGTCACAGAGCGTTGAGACCGAGAGCGCTTTCGGCAGACAAACCCAGGGATGTAGTTGCATGTTTCCACAGCTATAGCCTGAAAGATCAGATTCTGCAGGCAGCCTTTCGTAAGCCTACCCTACCTGAAAAGTTTAAGAATGTCCAGCTGTTACAAGATCTATCACAACATACCCTCCAGCAAAGGAGATTGCTCTCCCCAATAACAGGGGTTCTGAGGCGTGAAAACATAAAGTACAGATGGGGCTTCCCAACCAAAATACTCATCACAAAAGACAATCGTTCACACACTGTGATTAACCTCACTCAGGGCTTCACGCTACTTGAATCTTGGGGCCTGAGCCCACCCATAAATACCCCCCAATCATCTATCACCCAGTCTAGGCTCAGGGCTTCGGCCCCTGAGTGGCAGGTCAAAGAGCAGAGGCCTAAATGACAGAAACATCTATCCGCCCCTCAGGAGGGGATTCCCTGAAGGCCCACGCACTTGGACTTTGTGCTTCACAGGTTGGGACTCTCAGCTACAAGATGAGTATATATCTCATTTTCCTTATGCTGATCTATTTGTCAGTTATGTTCTGTTTATTGTTCTATTTAAATGTTTATTGCTAAGATACCCTGAGGGTCCATACTTTCGGACTTTGTGATTCACAAGTTTAGACTCTCAGCTACAAGATGATTATATACCTTATTTTTCTGTTATGCTTAATTATATGTCAGTTAAGCTCTGTTCATTGTTCTTTTTAAATGTTTATAGCTATATTTGCACCTCCAGGTCAAACCGCCCCGGTCCCTTTGCCGGACCTTGGTTATCTCCCCCCCATTTAACCCCAATGTTGGGTTCACCTTGGTGGACTAATTCCGCCACAACAATTTATCAGTTGTTTAATAAAGACTATATTCCTTATGTACTTTCTCTTTCCTTTCCTCCTTTCTTCCTTCTTTCTTCTTCAAGCTCTTGTTCTTATATTGCTTCCCACAATACTTAAATGGCTAACAGGGACACCTTAAAATTTCTCACACATAATGTTAGAGGGTTGAATTCACCTGGTAAGCGCAGTGTCTTCCTTAGGTCTCTCCAACACTCAAACCCAGATGTCGTCTTCCTCCAGGAGACACACTGGAAAGTCGGTAACATTCCCACACTTTTCTCCAAACAATATACAACTGTAGTCCTTGCCCCCTTTACCGCAAAGGCTAGAGGTGTTGCCATCTTAATCCACAAGCGTCTGGCCTGTGAAATTGTCTTCCAAGAAATCGACCCCCAGGCTAGATATATTATTCTTGGCTGCAGACTAAACCAATGCATGCACACCCTAGTATCTATTTACCTCCCTAATTCAGGCCAGTGTAAATGCTTACACAAAATTCTTAAGACAGTTGATAAATATAAGCAAGGTAGAGTTATCCTGGGTGGAGACTTCAACCTTATATGGGACCCCTTGCTTGATAAAAAATCTAATAAACTGAACCCTAACGATTATAGATTAGATTCCCTGTCACTTAAATTTACATCCCTAATGCTTACATTTGGCTACTATGACACCTGGCGTGCCTTTCACACCCTGGATAGGGACTATACGCATTTTTCTCCCCCTCACCTAACCTACACCAGACTGGATTACATTTTTAGCCAATCCCAAACCTTAGACCACGTTAAGGATACTCATATTCTCTCTTGTGCATGGTCTGACCATGATCAAGTGTCACTTACAGCCTACAACTCTCTTACCTCTTCATGCCGACCTACATGGTCTATGCCACACACTATCCTATCCGACATTCCCTTTCAATTGGAATTAGAAAAAGACCTTAGAGAATTGATTGCTTTAAATGACACTCAAACTGTTACTGACGATACCCTTTGGGGGGCCATCAAGGCCTCAGTTAGAGGCTTGTTTATTAGAAAACAGGCTATTCTTCATAGATCCCGTGGGTTGCCCCTTTCGCAAGCCTTTAGCAAGCTCAACGAGTTAGAGAAACTCAATCGACACTCTCCTTCCCCAGCACAGTCCACTGCCATTACAGAACTTAAAGCTCACATACGCACTCTAGAACTACAACGGACGCAGCAGCAGCTTCTGAAATTGAGGCAGCTGTTTTATTACAAAGGGAACAAGGCAGACACCATGCTGGCAAATAAGCTCAGACATAGAGAAAGTGCCTCCCGAATACAAATTCTGAAACATAAGGGCCAGTCCTCCACACTACCTAAACAAATAGGTTCTATGTTCGCTTCCTACTATGAGGAACTTTATAATATCCGGAACTCAGAATCCCCCACCGTTACCCCACGACTCGATATTCAGCAGACCCTTCGAAACCTTAACCTCCCTACCCTGACAGACGAACAACAGGACACCCTCAAAGCACCTATTTCTATACTCGAAGTTAGGCGGGTAATTGACTCCCTCAAACCACTCAAGGCCCCGGGCCCGGACGGGTTCCCTGCACTATTCTATAAAACGTACAAAAGGGATCTCATTCCCATTTTGCACCGTTTCTTCCAATACTCTGGCTCTCAGGGCTCTTTTAAAAAGGAGTTCCTGGAAGCCACAATTGTCACTATACCTAAGGCAGGGAAGGACCCCTCTCTGTGTCCCAGTTACCGACCCATATCCCTCATCAACACCGATATCAAGATTTATTCTAAGATTCTTGCGAATCGTATGGCTACTCTGCTACCCAGCTTAATTAATATGGACCAGGTAGGGTTCATACACAATCGCGAAGGTCCTGATAACACCAGACGCCTAATTAATATTGTGTCGGAAGCCACAAGATTGGGCAAACCCTTCTCGGTTATCTCCCTTGATGCCGAGAAGGCGTTCGATCGGGTTCGCTGGGAATACTTGTGGGAGGTACTATACACTCTCAAATTCCCCCAAGAGTCTGTGTCCTTTATTAAAGCCCTGTATTCGTGCCCGTCGGCTAAGGTCAGAGGCTTGGGGTTTTGCTCCAGCTCCTTCCCTTTGACTAATGGAACGCGTCAGGGGTGTCCATTGTCTCCCTTACTTTTTGCCCTCGCTATTGAACCCCTCGCTGAGCTTACGCGTCAAGATCCCTCTATCTCCGGAATTACCCTTCACGGTACCACCCATAAAATTGCTCTCTTCGCGGACGACATTACTATATTTACATCCTCCCCCCATACAACTATTCCAGCCCTTTTATCGTTGCTCCACCATTTTGGAGGCATGTCATTTTATAAGCTTAATGTCTCAAAGACTGAGGTATACACTAAGGGATTCCCCGCAGACTATACTCAGGCATTAATACAAACACATGGGTTTAATCATAAGCCCACTAATATCAAGCACTTAGGAATCTTTATCTCACCAGATAAAACCCAGTTGATACGCGACAACTACCTCCCTTTACTAGCTGAACTAAGATCCTTGCCCTCTAAATGGGATTATAAATCTATCTCTTGGTTGGGCAGGATTATGGCCTTAAAGATGTCATTTCTCCCTAAATTGACCTACCTCTTTCGATGCCTGCCTATAAGGCTTATGCGATGTCTGTTGCTGCAGTTCCAAAGTGGTTTTTCGAAGTACATCTGGCAGGGTAAACCAGCCAGAGTTGCCCATAAGCTACTTCAATACTCGAAATCATTAGGAGGAGTTGCTTCTCCATCTGTTACCCGCTACTACGAAGCAGCCATGCTTTCCCATATTTCACAATGGGGAAACAGATCGTGTGCAAGCAGATGGCGCGCTCTGGAGCAGGCATCCCTTCCCAGCAATGTTCATTTGCATGACTTAATTTGGATTCCCCCACATTGCCGACGCACGCTTAATATCGAGAACTTTATCATTAACGAATGCCTAAGTTCCTGGGATAAACTGAGACATCTTCCTAAGATATCCCCTCACCCCTCGCCTATCCACTCGCTCACTGGTCTGTTGTTGGGCCTCCCTGACTCGCACCCTAACACGTGGTCCAACCTGGGCCTTTCTTTGGTTTCCGACCTAATCTCACCCCACCCTCCGGATACCTACCAGCCTTTGCCCCAATTAACCGGTACGACGGTTACCCCTCCCAAACTACGCTTTGAATACACCCAGATTAAAAGTATTTTGAGATCCTGGGGATTCACCCAGCCCCTATCCCGTCCCTTGACCGCTTGGGAGACACTATGGAAATAGGGGGGAAAATTTGTAGGCCCTTGACTCTCTTCTACTGGCTTGTGGAGGGGGCAACTCCAGATGACAAGGCACTACATGTCAAAAAATGGGAGGATATATTACATGTGCATTACCCCCAGTCCTTATGGTCTAGGGCCTTTGACCTCACTAGGAAAGCCATACACTGTACGACTCTTTATGAATCATATTATAAATTGCTTTCCCATTGGTATTTTACCCCAATGAGACTCTTTAGACTTAAACTGATTCCTACCTCCCAGTGTTGGAGGCTCTGTGGGAAACCAGGAGATTCCCTCCACATCTGGTGGGCCTGCCCCAAACTTAAGCATCTGTGGCATAGGGTTTACAGGTTAAATATACATGTCCCAAAATCCCCTGAAACTGCTCTATTACATGTGGGCCTTCACTCCCTCCCCAAGTTTCAGAGCTATATGTGTGTGTACCTCTTCTCGGCCACTAGATTGGCGATCACTAGAGCTTGGAAATCCCAGAACCCCCCGAGTTGGTCCTCTGTTGTAGACATCATGGCCTATATTAACTCTATGGAAAGAAATGTGTTCTATACCATAAATAAAATAGACCTCTTCGAGTCGACTTGGGAAAACTGGGCTACAATGTTTAAGCCTCATTGGCTCCCCAGGACTGATATGTAGATGCCTCCCTCTGATCACTCCCGTTGGTGGAATGTCTTCACAATAGCCCCTCTCCTCTCTTTTCTTCTTCCCCATTTTCCTCTCTTCCTTTTATTTCTTCTCTTTTTCCCCATTCTCTTTCTTTTTTTTTCTCTCTCGTTCTTTCTCTCTCTCTCGCTTTTCTTCTTTCTCTTCCTCTCCCTTTCAAAATGTACCAGCTATTATCCCTCACTCGTAGCTCATCCGTATTGGCTACTGTACCATTTGACACGGGGGAAAAAGTTTTTTTTCTTTTTCCCTCTTCTTTCTGTTGTATTATGACCTATATGCAACTTGTTTGGCATTTCCCACTGTGTTTGGGAACTTATTTGTATTACTAGATTTATTACTAATAAAGCTTTAAAAAAAAAAAAAAATGTAAAAAAAAATAATATATTTTACAAACTTAAAAAAAAAAAAAAAATCCTCCATTCAAAGTGGTTGCTATCAGTAGCAGTCGTTAATGCAGGAGACGTATATATGTGCTTCAGGTCATCTGGGCTATTCAAAATATAAGATTTTCAACTTTAAAGCAAAAAGTGAATAGTTGAAGTCCTAGAGCTCAAGTCACAAATGTCTACACAGTACGGCGGCAAGCTCCGCCCCCCCAAAATATTTTATTTTTAAAAGGCATAAGTTATAAACACTACATGTATATATAAGCATATAAAGCATTATAATTTTGCTTTATATTTAAGCAGTTGGACACTGTAGCTTAGAATGTCACTGTATTCCTTTGCCTTGCCTTATACTATAGTGAGCTTTGTTTATTTGAGACATACAATGTTTATGTACTTTTATCCTTAAATTAAGGACTTATTGTATAACATAATTTTTTCATAAGTGATTTGGAAAGATAATTTTATTGGAGTCTTTCACCTCTATGAATAATTTTAGACAAATTAAAACGTCTATGTTTTTTTCTGTACCGTTTATGTACAGATAGGTTGTTGCCTGTAAGCCATATGTCTCCCAGGATGATGCTGTTCAAGCAATGCCACAGCTTTCTCCTTAAACGTCCCAAGCCTTTATGGTGTCACATGCAGTGCCCTGCGGTTCCTTTCAATTTACTGGAGGAGTGTATTTGCCTATACGTTTTGCAGCTCAGGTATCCTCTGTGGTAACTGCGGCTTTATCTGTTTTTCCTTACCTACAGGGAAATTGCAAGAGGACATTTAGAGTTTCAGATAGTAAGGTTTCTGCTCCTCTTTCTTCTACGCAGGTCGTTTTCTCTCCTAAATCTGGTAAAGGAAGATTAGCCTGTAGTTTCTGAGGGTGAAATCTCAGATTTGGACAATATAATTCCTTCATCTGATGCTGAAGTTATCTCCTTCAGATGTATGCTTGTACACCTCGTGTACTGTTATAGGAGGTTTTAGCCACTTGGACGACATCGATACCCCTGTAGTTGTCAACCCTTAAAAGTTTTGTAAACTTGATCATTTCTATGATGTTCCTTCCTTTGAGGAAATGTTTCTAGTCGTCCTATGGAAATCGTCACAGGTGTAGGGGAAGCTAGGGATTTCTCCCTGTTTCTCATCCTTGAAAGGATTTTCATGTTGCTGACACCATTTAAATGCACGGTGGCCTAAGTAGTAGGTAGCTTTCCTACTATGGCTCAGAGAACTTTGATCCCTATGGAGAGTAGCTACTCCTTTACAGATCCATGGATAAGAAGCTGGAGGTTTAATTGTTCATTTAGAACAATGTCTTGTCTTTTAAGACTTGTTGTACTAGCCGCCGGGCATTGTGGCTGAAATCTTGGGGATGAGACCTTGCTTGGTCTTGGTCTAGCAGAATTATTCTCTGACTTTACAGGTGAAAAAAGGTTTTTCTACCACACGTCACGAGAGTAAGACTAAAGGAAAGATTTACTCCCAGGGGCAGATTCTCCTTCTAGAGTATCTGCTATCCAGGTATGATGAGAGACATTCCCTGAACTGGGTTCAGGACCTTCCTCTTTGGGAGTGATAGTTCCAGTCCCAGTTTGGGAATGGGATCTAGGTATTTTCCTCAAGTAACTCAGGTTCTGACCTTCAAAGTAGTATCCTTTCTCCTTTGGTTCAAGAGGGCCTGTTCATATCGAACATAGACTTGAAGGATTTATTGTTCCCTTGATTCGGGATCTTCTCAAGTGTCTGATTTTCATCACCCTAGACAGACTTTTAGGTCTTGGGGTATTGCAAGGGTGTTTTTCTGGACAGTATATGGTTCAGTAGTCATCCTTCCTTCGAGCAAACTCTCTTTTAAGAGATCTTGTCAGATCTACTTTCCCATGGATGGGAAATTAATCTGGAGAAGAGTTCCTTGTCCCATCTTCAAGGGTGATTTATTTGGGTCTACCGCCACAATGCCCTGAATGCACCCGATTCCATCTGATCTTGGAAGTTAAGCGGGGCCAGGCCTGGTCAGTACCTGGATGGGAGACCGACTGGGAACACCAGGTGCAGTAGGCTTGGACCTTAATAGATTCTCTATCTAGGAGAAAATGTCTAACAGAGGTCAGAGAATCAAGGATTTATTCCTTTTACTCTATCTGCAGTCTACTGTCCGGCCAACAGCAAGCTCTAGTGGCCCGGTGGATAGCTTAGCCATCTTGCAACCAGAAGGTTGGGAGTTTGGATCTAGTAGCAATATATTTTACTTCACTTTTCACTGAATCTATGTGTGGAGGGAATTGGTCTGATGGTTTCCATGGACATCATTCCCTTTGCTATTTCCATAAAATGGAGAACATTCGGATCTGTCTCAGAGGATAGATCTAGATCAGTCAATAAGAGACTCTCCCCTGTAGTGTTTTTTAGGAGTATCTATCTCAGGCTGCGTGCTTCTGTAGACATTCCTGGGTGATGTGACCAAGGACACCAACCTGATGGGCTGATAAACTGTCTGGGTCTTGTTTAAGGTGCAGGGACTCAGAAGTGCCTGCTCTCCTCTTTAACATCTTAGAGTTGAGAGCGTTTTGCAGTGCTCTGATGGCTTGGCCTCAGTCGTCCTTAGCTTGATTTCAGTCTGACAATATTGCCTCAATGGTTTATATCAACCACCAGGGAGGAACTCGGGGTGCCTTAGCCATGTAGGAAGTGACTTGGATTGTTTAGTAGGTGGATGCTTACAATTGCTGTCTGTCATCCACTTTCCAGAGGTGGACAATTGGGAATCGGAATTCTGAACAGACAGATGTTTCATCCCAGAAAATGGGCTCTCTATCCGGGGGTGTTCTCTAGGTAACCCTCAAATCGGGTGTTCCAGAGCTGGCTTCTGAGGGTGTTTTGGCAGAACGCCAAGCTTCCTAGATACAGTTCATGGTTGAGTGATCCACAGACCGCCCTGATAGATGTTCTGGCGTTTTTCTTGGGATTCAGTCTTGCATACCTGTTTTCTCTGTTTGCTCTCCTTCCATGAGTCATTGCTCGTATCTAACAGGAGAGAGCGGCAGTGATTCTAATAGCCCCTGCGTGGCCTCGCAGGATCTGGTATGCAGACCTAGTGAATATGTCATCTCTCCACTTCTGAGGCTGCCTCTGAGGAAGGACCTTGTGATTCAGGGTCCCTTCCTTCATCCAAATCTCGTTCCTCTGAAGCTGACTGCTTGGAGAATGAACACTTCGTTTTTGTCTGAGCGTGGAATTTTCTGAGTCGGTCATTGAGACCATGACTTAGGCTCGCATGCCAGTTACTAGAAAGATTTGCCATAAGATATTGCGTAAATATCTTTAGTGGTGTGAATCCAAGGGTTACTCTTGGAGTAGGGTCAGGATTCCTAGGATTTTGTCTTTTCTCCACGAAGCTCTGGAGAAGGGTTTGTCAGTTAGAACCCTGAGGGGTCAGTTTTCTGCATTATCTATTTTGCTACATAAGCATCTGGACGACGTGCCAGACGTGCAATCTTTTTGTCAGGCCTTTCAGAATCTGGCCTGTGTTTAAGTCTGTTGCTCCTCCTTGGAGCCTTAACTTTGTTCTTAAGTTTTGCAGCAGGCTCCGTTTAAGCCTTTACATTCCATAGATATTAAGTTGTTATCATGGAAGTTTTTGTTTTTGTTGTGTTGGAACTCTCAGCTTTGCAGTGGGATTTGCCTTATCTTATCTTTCATGCCAATAAGGCGGTTCTTCGTACTAGGTTAGGTTTCCTTCCTTAAGTGGTTTCGGACAGAAATTTTAATCAGGAAATTGTTGTTCCTTCTCTATGTCCTAGTTCTTCTTCTCAAAAAGAATGTTGTTGCACAACTTGGATGTTGTGCGTGTTTTAAATTTTATTTAACAGGCGATTAGGATTTTCGCCAGTCTTCTGCCCTGTTTTTTTCCCTGGGATACATAAAGGTCAGAAAGTTTATACTATTTATTTTTCTCTCCGGTTGAGAAGTATATTTTGTTTTTCTATGAGACTGCTGGTCAGCAGCCTCCTGAGGGAATTATGGTTCATTCCATGAGAGTTGTCTCCTCTTCTTGGGCTTTCAAAAATGAAGCTTCTGTTGAACAGATTTGCAAGGCTGCAACTTGGTCTTCGCTGCATACTTTTTGCAAATTTTACAAATTTGATACTTTTGCATCAGCTGAGGTTTCTTTTGGGAGAAAGGTTCTTCAAGCGGTGGTGCCTTCTATTTAGTTACCTCACCTGTCTTGTCCCTCCCTAATCATCTGTGTCCTCTAGCTTGGGTATTGGTTCCCACTAGTAATTGATGATGCCGTGGACCATATCTTAAGGAAAGAAAACATAATTTATGCTTACCTGATAAATTTATTTATTTCTGGATATGGTGAGTCCACGGCCCCGCCCATTATTTTAAGACAGTTATTTTTTACTAACACCTCAGGCACCTCTACACCTTTGTGTTATCTTCTTTTTAATTTCCTTTTGGCTGAATGACTGGGGGTTATGGGTAAGGGAAGTGAGATTTAACAGCTTTGCTGTGGTGCTTTTTGCCTCCTACTGCTGGCCAGGAGTGATATTCCAACTAGTAATTGATGATGCCGTGGACTCACCATATCCGTAAAGAAATAAATTTATCATGTAAGCATAAATTATATTTTTGATGCATCAAGTAATTTTTGTTGCATCTTTCTCATGTCAGATGCTTGTGACCTTTTAAATACTTCTGGATTGTCTGCATTATTGCCAAAGTATTGAGTTATCGCTCATGGGTGTGCCTGCTATTCCCTGCCTTTGGATTTTTCACCCTTATCCTGCTTTTCAACTACTCTTCTGATTATAAACTCTGCTCCTGTTTGTCTCGGCTGGCTTTTCACCCCTGAATCACTCCTGATTCAGTTTGGATACTGAATTTGTACCTTCCTAGTCTGTCTGGTTTGAACTTGGCTTCTCGGACCTGCTTTGATCTGTCTGGTCACTTATAAGTACAGGTGTGCCTTGGAGATATTGTGGGTTTGGTTGCAGACCAATGCAATAAAGCGAACATAGCTATAAAATTAGTCACACAAACTTTTTGGATTGCCAGAGCATAGAAGAGTTATATATACACTATACTGTAGTCTATTAATTGGGCAATAGCATTATGTCGAAAAAAAAACAATCTACATACATTAATTCTAAAATACTCTATTGCTAAAAAATGCTAACCATCATCTGAGCATATAGGTATGTTTATATGTGTTTCTTTCTAATGACAGGGAGCGTCCACAAATTCATTCATTACTATTGGGAATACAACACCTGGCCACCAGGAGTAGGCAAAGACACCTCAGCCAGAGCATTAATAATCCTTCCCACTTTCCCTAGTTCCCCAGTATTTCTTTGCATTGTCTACTGAAAGGTGGTAAGCAGAGAACTTGCTCCGAAGAAATTAGATCTTAAAGGGAAAGGAAAGTCATAATTAAACTTGCATGATTCAGATAGAGCATGCAATTTTAAGACACTTTTAATTTCACTTCTATTTTCAAATATGCCTTGTTCTCTTGGTATCCCTTGTTGAAAAACAATACGCACATATCCTACACTAGTGGGAGCTAGTTGATGATTGGTGCATATACTCTTGTGATTGGCTAACTAGATGTGTTCAGCTAGCTGCCAGTAGTGCAATGCTGTTCTTTGAGCAAAGGATAACAAGAGAATGAAGCAAATTTGATAACAGAAGTAAATTGGGAAGTTGTTTGAAATTACTGTATATGTTCTATTCAAATAATGAAACAAAATATTGGGGCTTCCTATCCCTTTAAGTTCTTTAATGGGTTGTTTGCCTGCAAGACAGGACTGGGGTACTTGAAGTAACCATGTAATCCCCTTAGTAAGAGTTGTGGTGAATCGTAGCTCATGGATGTTGCAGGGAAGCTTCCCTAGCCTCCTTACAGTGTATTTTGCTAACACTCCCTCTGGCATCTGGGGTAAGCTTACACTGCTTTCCTTTATACCTCAGGTCCCTGTCAGAAGTGGAAGATGCTGTCAGACCTGGAAGACTGTGTCTGCTCCACAGCAGCATCCATGGAAGGTAAGGCCCTTTACATTTATTCATTATTCTTTCTTGTGATGGATTACCAGCTACCCCGACTGGGTAGCTCTACCAACCGATCTCCCAACACCTGGAACCAGCCACTATGTAGCGGAGAAGAAATTATTTTGCAGGAGCCCACCCAAATAACTAGACATACTAGCATTCAGGTGAAACAAAAACTGACTTTTATTAGGGAAATCACACAACATTTATACAGAAACTGATCTTGATAACAAGCATTATCTGTAGTGATGTCGCGAATAGTTCGCCGGCGAATAGTTCCCGGCGAACATAGCTTGTTCGCGTTCGCTGCGGCGGGCGAACATATGCAATGTTCGATCTGCCCCTATTCGTCATCATTGAGTAATACTTTGACCCTGTACCTCACAGTCAGCAGACACATTCCAGCCAATCAGCAGTGAAAGTATTCCTCCTCCCACAACCACGCCGGCAAGGACAGGACGCTTTACAGACGTGTTGTTGATGGAGGACATGCGGAGCTTTTTAAGTCCTACGCATCGCCACAGCCCTTCGGGGTCCACCCTCAGAGAATGACTCGATCGAAAGGTAGCAGACAACCTCACCTCAACTGCAGATACCGACACTCTGAGAGCGATGAACCCCTTGACTACTGGGTGTGCAGGCTTGACCTGTGGCCTGAGCTATCCCAATTTGCGATAGAACATCTGGCCTGCCCCGCTTCAAGTGTCCTGTCACTAAGAAGAGAAGTCGCCTAGGTCAAAAAAGTCTAGTTCAGCCACACCTGAGGGTTGTGGTCTGTGAGGACAGTGAAAGGCCTTCCATATAGGTAAGGTTGCAGTTTCTTGAGGGCCCATACCAGGGCCAGGCATTCCTTTTCCAAAGCCGCATAGCCTACCTCTCTGGTTAGCAGCTTCCTACTGATGTAGGCTACGGGGTGTTCTTGTCCTCCTTCATCCATTTGGCTTAGGACTGCTCCCAACCCAAACATGGATGCATCTGTATGAACACAAAACTTTTGTTGGGGTTAGGAGCGGCCAAGACAGTGGCAGTGACCAAGGCACATTTAAGGCTTTGGAATGCAGCTTCGCACTCTGGGGACCATGGGACCTGTCGGGCAGTCTTTTACATGTTAGGTCGGTCAGGGGTTTGGCGATGGCACTGTAATTGGGGTCGAAACTCTGGTAGTAGACAGCGGTTCCTAAGAAAGCTAGTACCTGGGTTTTGGTTCTAGAAGTGGGCTAGTTTTCCACTGCCTCAATCTTGGCTGGCTCTGCTCCCCGCAGCCCACTCGGTGGCCCAGGTACTATACCTCTGAGCGACCTATGGTGCATTTGTCGGACTTTAGGGTCAGCCCGGTGGCTCTGAGGTGATCTAAAACGATGCCCAGGTGGACCACATGGTCCTCCCAGGTATTGCTGAAGATAGCAATGTTGTCCAGGTATGCACAGGTATTGTCATGGAGGCCATCCAGCAGGCGGTCCACCATCCTTTGAAAGGTGGCCGGAGCATTCTTCATCCTGAATGGCATGACCTTAAACTGGTAGAGGCCAAAAGGGGTGATGAAGGCGGACTTGGGGATGGAGTCTGAGTCTAGGGGAATTAGCCAGTATCCCTTGCAGAGGTTAAGTGTGGTGAGGAAGTGACCTCAGGCAATTCCGTCTAGGAGGTCATCGACTCGAGGCATGGGATAGGCATCGGTGGTGGTTCTGTCATTGAGCTTACGGTAGTCGATGCAAACCGGGTATTGCCATCTTTCTTGGGTATCAGTACCACTGGGGAGGCCCAGGGGCTGTTGGACGATTCAACAACACTGAGGTCCAACATTCCCCAGAGTTCCCGGTGCATACTGTTCCTGACTGCTTTGGGGACTCTTTAAGCTGCCTGTCTCAGGGGGCCCTGTCCCGGGGTCTCCACTCGGTGTACTGCCGCTGTGGTATACCCAGGACATTAGAAAACATTTCCCAGCGGTCTCCTAGTAAGTGCCAGACCTGTTGTCTCTGTCTAGCCGCTAGCCTCTCATCCATGGTTATGTCGGCTACTGCTTGGGGGGGTCTCATCTGGCCCAGGGAGCTATGGCAGGGGGAGGCTCTTAAAGTCCTCCACAGCCAGAGAACAAATGGTGGCTACCTTGTTGGGACGTACTACAAACTCCTTGAGCATGTTTACATGAAAGGTCCGCTGGACCTGGTCACCTGAACATTTCGCTACCAGGTAAGTGGTGTTATTCAGCTGTTCCACCACCTGGTAGGATCCCTGCCAGGAAACCTGTAGCTTATCTATTTTGACAGGCTTCAAGGTGAGAACCCTTTGTCCTACTGTCAGAATTCAGCTACGAGCATTCCGGTCGTACCACCGTTTCTGTTTACCTTGAGCGGCTTGAAGGTTCTCCCGTACCATGGCGGTGAGCTCCTTCAGTCAGTCCCTGAACTTCAGGATGTACTCCACAATGGAGGGTCCATCCTCTCCTGCTGATCCCTCCCAGTGGGCTCTCAATAGGTCTACAGGCCCCTTATTTCCCGGCCATACAATAACTCAAAAGGGGAGAATTTGGTAGATTCCTGGGGCACCTAACTGTAGGCAAATAGGAGGTGTGGCAGGTATCTCTCCCAGTCTTTGTGAGTGGCCGAGAACGTCCTAAGCAACTGCTTCAGGGCCCGTTAAACCTCTCACAAAGCACTGAACAGGGGTTGGATCCCTCACAATTCCCATCATTTTTGGATGACCTCCATGGTGAACTGGGTCCCCCAGTCTGATACCATCTCCCGGGGAAAGCTGACTCTGGTGAATATCTGGAGCATAGCATTTGCCACTGTCTCTGCCTGGATATTCGCCAGAGGAATTGCCTCCGGATATCTAGTGGCATAGTCCACTACTGTGAGGATATAATGTATTTTTCGGAGGGGCTGAGCCGGGGTAGTGGCCCTACTATATCACAGCAACCCTGCTAAAGGGTTCGTCAATAATGGGGAGGGGGCTTAGGGGGGCTTTCATATGGTCCCCGGTCTTCCCTACTTTCTGGCACACCACACAATTTCTACAATAGTACCTAATTTCTCTCATGATCCTGAGCCAGAAAAAGACCTGAGTAAGGTGGTGGTGTGTTTGGGAGTTGCCTAAATGTCCGGCCATGGGAATATCATGGCCTATGCGCAGCAGGTCACTCTGATATCTTTTGGGTACAACCAGCTGGTGCTTGGGCACTGGCCCTCTTTTCCTCTGGGAGACATGATACAGCAGGCCGCCTTCCCATTGGAAACATTCTTCCCCAGGGCCCTGGGGGTCAGTCCCTACTCGGTCTCAGAAGGGGGCAAGGGTTGGGTTGCTCAGAGTCTCTTGGGTGAGATTAAACATGTTTCCACTGCCGAGGTAATCAGTAATCCTTTAGAGACCACGTTGGTCAGTCTCTCTCAGCATTCTAAAGATGATTGTTCCTCAGTAGCCTCTGAGGGTGAACTCTCTTCTTCTGACTCCACTGAGGAAAGATTAGTGGAACCTGAAGATATAAATTGCAGATTCATGCTTGAACATCTTTGCTTCTTACTCAAAGAGGTCTTATCAATTCTCGATGTCCCTGAGCCTAAGTCATCTGAGGAACCAAAAATTCCTAAACTGGATATGGTCTACCAAATCAGGCCTAAAGCTCCTGAGGTTTTTCTGGTCCTGGCTCGCAGTGCGGACATTATCTTCAAGAAATGGGAGAAACCAGTGATTATTTTTTCCCTGCCGCCTAATAAAAGTGGATGTTTCAAGTGCCTGACTCTACTCTGGAATTATGGAGTACCTTTCCCAAGGTGGACAGAGCTATCTCCACTCTGGCTAAGCATACTATTATTCCTCTTGAGGAAAGTACTTCCTTCAAAGACCCCATGGACAGAAAGATGGAGGTGTACTTAAGGAGATTGTTAAATCAAATGGGTCTTCTCTTTCAACCGGCTGCGGGTATAGCAGCGGTTGCTGGAGCCTCTACCTTCTGGTGCAACTCTCTATCTGAGATGGTTCTAGTTGAGACTCCATTGGAAGACATCCAGGAGTGTATTAAGGCTTCAAGACTGCCGATTCCTTCATTGGTGATGCTATCGTGCAGATTATCTGCCTTTATGCTAAGTCTTCTGGATTTACTGTCCTTTTGCAGAGAGCTCTCTGGATAAAGTCATGGTCAGCTGATATGGTATCTAAATCCAGACTTCTTTCCTAAACATTCAAGGGAAAGACGTTATTTGGGCCAGGCCTGGATTCCATTATTTCCACATGGACCGGGGCAAGGGTGTCCTCCTCCCCCAAAAACAAGAAATCTAGATCTAAGGGTCGCCAGTCTGGAAATTTTCATCCCTTTTGTACAAACAAGGGACAGAGATCCCTGGCCTCTTTCAAGGTGGGCCAATCTTAGAGTACCTGGAAACCTAGTCAATCCTGGAACAAGGGCAAGCAGTCCAAGAAGCCCTCCTCTGACAACAAGTCTGCATAAAAGGGCAGCCCTCGATCTGGGAATAGGATTGTGTAGGGGAAGACTATCCTTTTTTAGGATGCTTGGTTTCAGGATATTCAGGACCCCTGGGTTTTGGATGTAGTTTCCCAGGGGTACAGGATAAGCTTTCAATCTTGCCCTCCATAAGGCAGATTCCTTCTGTCAAGACTTTCTTCAAAACCAGAGAAGAAGGCAGCTTTTTAAAATTGTGTAAACGACCTTGTTTCTCTAGGAGTGATTTTCCCAGTACCCCCATTAGAACGGGGTCAAGGGTTTTATTCAAATCTCTTTGTCATTCCCAAAAGAGAGGGAACGTTTCGCCCCATTCTAGACTTGAAGTGTAATACACCTTTAAGACTGTCACTTCCCACTTTGTGACAGCTATTTAAACCTTCCCATTCCAAACGTCATTGCTTAAATATTGAAGCTCTGAGCGTTTCCATATTGTGGGAACTCATTCCTAAGTTTCCTTTACCATTAGAGTTGCAGCTTGTCTTACCTTGTTACAGGACTTTCTTTTAGGCACTCTGTGTCTTTCTGCCTGCTTCTGACCTACGCTATCTGCAGGCTGAGTCGTCAGCTGATCATCTGACTGGAACCACCTATTGCACAGCTTTCAGCTACTCCTTTCTAACTACCACTGGAGCAGTCATCTGTGAGAACGCTTTCTTTTCTATCAGATTCTTCAGAGGAGATTAATTATCGTCTGTGCTCCTTTCCAGAATGACACCATCCTGCACAGAGGCTGTTTATCTGCAGTATGTTTCTTCTCTGGTTCACAGCTCTGTGTATCTCAACTCTGCAGGACTCCTCCCAAAACAAATACTACATGTGCCACTGAAGGGAACCGCAAGTATTCCTATGCATTTTATTGAAGTGCTCTGACTTGTATATATTCACTTCTTATATAAGCAAATCCAACTTGTACTGTTACCTTTCCCTTATCAGCATTCAGTATATGTGAACTGAGACTGTTCTATACAATTACTTTATTCTGTGCTGCAATATATCATACAGAGTTCTTTCCATTTAGGAACCTGTATAGTTTGATCTCATTACATTTCTGCCATCAACTTTATATGAGATCATGCTTACTCTTGAATAATTGCTAAAATTAGAGTATACTCTTTTTTACTACCTATAATTTGGGTGATGTCTAATTCAGCTACATATATACATTACCTTAGTATATAAGTTATATACATATATCATATAAGTCTAATCCTGACATAAAGTGTCTCAACAAATTTCAGAAGGTCCACTCCTTCTGAAGGATGCATACCTGCATGTTCCAATCCACAAGGATCATTTCCAGTTCCTTCGATTTGCATTTCTGAACTATCATTACCAGTTCATAGCGCTGCCTTTTGGTCTAGCTACTGGCAGCGTGAGGAATCGCTGCAGTGCCTAACCTGGACGAAATTTTGGTTTAGGATCCATCTTTTTATTTAACAAAATCTCACACGGACACACTTCTGTGTCTCCTTGAGTTCCACGGTTGGAAGATAAATCTGGGCAAGAGCTTACTTGTTCCCAATACCTTGGTGTGTTTCTTGGGAACGATTATCAATTCGGTTTCCATGCAGATCTTCCTAGCGGATCAACATTGAATCAAGCTCCTGTCTTCCTGCTGCTCGTTACAGTCCACGGGTCGGCCCACAGTTGCTCAATGTCTAGAGGTGGTGGGTCTCATGGTAGTTGCCATGGACATTATTCCTTTTGCATGCTTCCATCTGATACCTCTACAACTATGTATGCTCAGACAGTGGAATGGCAACCATTCTAACCTATCTCAGCTGATCACCCTAGACTAAGCTACGAGAGATTCTCTCTCCTGGTGGTTCTCTCAGGACCATCTGTCTCATGGCACATGCTTTTTGAGACCATCCTGGGAGATTGGGATTACGGACGTCAGTCTACTAGGTTGGGTGCGGTATGGGACTCCTCGAAAGCACATGGAACCTGGTCGCTGGAGGAGTCTCCCCTAACCATCAACATTCTGGAACTGAACGCCATCTTAAATACTCTGATGGCATGGTCTCAGTTGTGCTCTGTCCGCTTTATCAGATTCCAGTCGTACAACATTACATCTGTAGCCAATATCAATCATCAGGGGGGAAAAAGGAGTTCTCTAGCTATGAAGGTGGTGTCTTGCATCCTTCAGTGGGTGGAGTCTCACAATGGTCACATCTCAGCCATCCGTATCCCAGTGGTGGACAATTGGAAAGCGGACTTCCTGAGCAGACAGACCTTACATCCTGAGAGTGGTCACTCAATCAGGATGTGTTCTCAGAGATAACAAAGAAAGGAATTTCCCAAAACGAAGGCGCCTTATGTAAAAATCTTCAATTCTTTATTTAAACAGCTTAAAAACAGCAATCTTCAGTAAAACAAGCTAACATGTTCAGACATCATCATCTTACGCGTTTCAGCTATTGCAGCCGTACTCATAGACTTAATCTTTGTCTGACTAAACAGTTCTTTATACCCTTAACAATTAAAATCACCTGAACATGATCAGTGTTTTAACCCAATAGTTACACACTCTTTCTTTTTTTCTCATTTATCGTTGTACACCATTGCTATTAAACATAATACATATGTATATATATATATATATATATATATATATATATAATTATTATGGTTTCGGAAGTTGCTGTTTGAGTGATAATGGGATTAAAGTTAGTACATTCTCTAATCAACTCAATATTAGCAAATTCTATATACATATATTTATACCTCATCTCCAATAACACAAAAAAGTATGATGCTAATGATTAGATACATTAATTTAGTGGGTTACATTTTCATAATGTTTATGATTCACCCTCTTATACATTAGATTTATATTTCATCCTTTTGTTGCATATACCGTTTTGGATATAATACCACACTATCAATGCAGTGCAATTCTTTCAGCTTGTTATCCAAATTGTTCAAGATATCTGTTTAGATCTAAATTTTAATGCAAACATGTCAATATATAAAGGGGATCTATAATACCTTGAATATAGAAAAAATCCATATATTCTGGTTATTTCCAGTAATTGATTAAGTCAAATCTGGAATTTAAGCCCTAAGGAATTCTTGTGTTCATTTTAAATATCCAATACATTTCTTGTTTATTAAGTTTTTGTTCAATGTTCCCTCCTCTTTCATTGGGGGTTATTATTCCTATAATATTCCAAGTGAATGTGTCTAGGCTTCTATGATGTATTTCAATGAAATGCCTAGCTGATGGGATAATTTTCACCTAGATTACAAGTTTTGCGTTAGAGGCTGTGCGGTGCTAATGAGCAGTTTATGCTCACCGCTCACTTACAGACAGCACTGGTATTATGGGTTTTTACAAACCAGACAAGAAGTGAGCGTTGAGCAAAATTTTGCTCATTACCGCACTCCAATACCAGCGCTGCTTACGTTAGCGGTGAGCTGGTGTAACGTGCTCATGCACAATTTCCCCATAGGAATCAATGGAGAGAGCCGGCTGAAAAAAAGTCTAACACCTGCAAAAAATCAGCGTAAAACTCCTTAACGCAGCCCCATTGATTCCTATGGGGAAATAAATTTTATGACTACGCCTAACACCCTAACATGAACCTCGAGTCTAAACACCCCTAATCTTACATTTATTAACCCCTAATCTGTCGCCCCTGACATCGCCGACACCTACATTATCATTATTAACCCCAAATCTGCCGCTCCGGACACCGCCGCCCCCAATGTCGCCGCAACCTACCTACACTTTTTAACCCCTAATCTGCTGCCCCAACGTCGCCGCCACTATAATAAACATATTAACCCCTAAACCGCCGCACTCCCGCCTCGCAAACATTAGTTAAATATTATTAACCCCTAATCTGCTGGCCCTAACATTGCCGACACCTACCTACATTTATTAACCCCTAATCTGCCGCCCCCAACGTCGCTGCCACTAAATTAAAGTTATTATCCCCTAAACCTAAGTCTAACCCTAAACCTAACACCCCCTAACTTAAATATAATTAAAAGAAACCGAAATAAAAATTCCTATCATTAACTAAATTATTCCTATTTAAAACTAAATACTTATCTATAAAATAAACCCTAAGATAGCTACAATATAACTAATAGTTACATTGTAGCTAGCTTAGGGTTTATTTTTATTTTACAGGCAAGTTTGTATTTATTTTAACTAGGTACAATAGTTATTAAATAGTTATTAACTATTTAATAACTACCTAGATAAATTAAATACAAAAGTACCTGTGAAATAAAACCTAACCTAAGTTACAATAGTTATATAATTAAATTATTTCGATAAATTAAATACAATTAAATACAATTAAATTACAAATAAACAAACACTAAATTACAGAAAAATTAAACAAATTACAAGATTTTTAAACTAATTACACCTAATCTAATCCCCCTAACAAAATAAAAAAGCCCCCCCAAAATAAAAAAGCCCTACCCTACACTAAATTACAAATAGCCCTTAAAAGGGCCTTTTGCTGGGCATTGCCCCAAAGTAATCAGCTCTTTTACCTGTAAAAAAAATTACAAATCCCCCCAACATTAAAACCCACCACCCACAGAACCAACCCTACTCTAAAACCCACCCAATACCCCCTTAAAAAAACCTAACACTAACCCCTTGAAGATCACCTTACCCGGAGAAGTCTTCATCCAACTGGGCCGAAGTCCTCAACGAAGCCGGGAGAAGTCTTCATCCAAGCCGGGCAAAGTGGTATTCCAGACGGGCACAAGTCTTCATCCAGACGGCATCTTCTGTCTTCATCCATCCGGCACGGAGCGGGTCCATCTTCAAGACATCCGACGTGGAGCATCCTCTTCATCCAACGGCTCTTCTGGAATGAAGGTTCCTTTAAATGACATCATCCAAGATGGCGTCCCTTCAATTCCGATTGGCTGACAGAATTCTATCAGCCAATCAGAATTAAGGTAGAAAAAATCCTATTGGCTGATGCAATCAGCCAATAGGATTGAGCTGGCCTTCTATTGGCTGTTCCAATCAGCAAATAGAATGTGAGCTCAATCCTATTGGCTGATTGCATCAGCCAATAGGATTTTTTCATCCTTAATTCCGATTGGCTGACGTCATTTAAAGGAACCTTCATTCCAGAAGAGCCATCGGATGAAGAGGATGCTCCACGTCGGATTTCTTGAAGATGGACCCGCTCCACGCCGGATGGATGAAGATAGAAGATGCCGTCTGGATGAAGACTTCTGCCCGTCTGGAGGACCACTTCGCCCAGCTTGGATGAAGACTTCTCCCGGCTTCGTTGAGGACTTCGGCCCGGTTGGATGAAGACTTCTCCCGATAAGGTGATCTACAAGGGGTTAGTGTTAGGTTTTTTTAAGGGGGTATTGGGTGGGTTTAGAGTAGGGTTGGTTGTGTGGGTGGTGAGTTTTAATGTTGGGGGGATTTGTAATTTATTTTAAAGGTAAAAGAACTAATTACTTTGGGGCAATGCCCTGCAAAAGGCCCTTTTAAGGGCTATTTGTAATTTAGTGTAGGGTAGGGCTTTTTTTTATTTTGGGGGGGCTTTTTTATTTTGTTAGGGGGAATAGATTAGGTGTGATTAGTTTAAAAATCTCGTAATTTGTTTATTATTTTATGTAATTTAGTGTTTGTTTTATTTTGTACTTTAGCTAAAAAAAATTAATTGTATTTAATTTAGGTAAGTCATTTAATTATAGTGTAGTGTTAGGTGTTATTGTAACTTAGGTTAGGTTTTATTTTACAGGTACTTTTGTATTTAATACAAGTATCACAGCTCAGCATGTTCAGGATTGAGAGAGAGAGATGATGAAATGTTAAAATATCACTTTATTAAGTATTCAGTAAACCAGACCTGGCACAGCACACTTAGAGACTCCACTGCTGACGCGTTTGCTGCCTCACTGGCAGTTCATCAGAGCACCGGGAAAACACTACAATCAGCTGTTAAATCAATTGTGAAAGTTTGAAAAGTCCAATCGCATTGCGGCAAGAAAAACAAAGCACACCTGTATTTAAACCATTACGTGCCTGTTACCACAATAAACAAAGTTGAAAAATAGCTTTTTCAAACCCTCACAAATAGCAGCATAATTTAAGATGCAACATTAAAAAGAACAAGAGTATAATACAAATGAATTTAAAAAGCTAGCATGGGAACTCAATCCTGAACATGCTGAACTGTGATACTTGTATTGTATACGTTTTGCTGTAAATAAGGGTTTAGGAGAGCCCTAACAGTTTCAGCACAGGACAGCCCATGACAGTGGTACTTACCCGTCGTGTATACAGAGGGCCGGTTACCGCAACACACCGGAGGGTGAGCGTCTTGATATCAAGAACAAGCAAGTGTATTGCCATTGCAGCAACGTCGGGGACAGTGATCCCAGGTTCAATCCTTACAGTTACAGACTGTCACCAGAGCGGTAAGCCCTCTGTTTCATGTTTAACACAGGTCTTGTTTTTCTATAAGAAATTGTTACCAACCTTCACACTCTGTGATATCCACACTTGGTGGGACCCTGAGCGAGGGAACTTGTTCACAAGAGTTATTTTGCTATTATTCAATGTAACATTGTTGCAGTCTACACAAATTCTGGATTACAATTACTTTTGTATTTATTTTAGCTAGGTAGTTATTAAATAGTTAATAACTATTTAATAACTATTCTACCTAGTTAAAATAAATACAAACTTGCCTGTAAAATAAAAATAAACCCTAAGATAGCTACAATGTAACTATTAGTTATATTGTAGCTATCTTAGGGTTTATTTTATAGGTAAGTATTTAGTTTTAAATAGGAATAATTTAGTTAATTATAGTAATTTTTATTTAGATTTATTTAAATTATATTTAAGTTAGGGGTGGTTAGGGTTAGGGTTAGACTTAGGGGTTAACAACTTTAGTATAGTGTCGGCGACGTTGGGGGCGGCAGATTAGGGGTTAATAAATGTAGGTAGGTGTCGGCGATGTTAGGGCCGGCAGATTAGGGGTTAATAATATTTAACTAATGTTTGCGAGGCGGGAGTGCGGCAGTTTAGGGGTTAATATATTTATTATAGTGACGGCGATGTCCGGTTCGGCAGATTAGGGGTTAAAAAAATGTTTTTAGTGTTTGCGATGCGGGAGGGCCTCAGTTTAGGGGTTAATAGATAGTTTATGAGTGTTAGTGTACTTTTTAGCACTTTAGTTAAGAGTTTTACACTACGGCGTTGTAGTGTAAAACTCTTAACTACTGACTTTAAAATACGGTACCAGTCTTGACAGGAGAGGGTGTACCGCTCACTTTTTGGCAGACTCGTAATACCGGCGCTATGCAAGTCCCATTGAAATAAAGAGGATACGCAATTTACGTAAGTGTATTTGCGGTATTTCCAAGTCTGGCCAAAAAGTGAGCGGTACACCTGTACCTGCAAGACTCGTAATACCAGCGGGCATTAAAAAGCAGCATTAGGACCTCTTAATGCTGCTTTTTTAACCTAACGCACAACTCGTAATCTAGCCCTTTTTCTTCCTTTTTCTTATTATCTGATTGTGTCTAGGCTTCTATCATGTATTTCAATGAAATGCCTAACTATTGGGATCATTTTTTCTTCCTTTTTCTTATTATCTGATTGTGATGTAATACTGTTAAGATGTTCTCTGATCCTAACTCTGACCTCACGTTTAGTTTTGCCAATGTACTGAAGGTGGCACTCTTTACAGGTTATAAGATATACTACATTAGTGCTTGTACAGTTGACACATTGTTTAGTCTCAAATCTTTCCTTTGTTACATTGGAATTAAAGTTCGCGCCTATTTCCACATAATTACATGCTTTGCATTGTGTATATCCACATGTATGTGTCCCTTTTACTTCTATACAAAGAGAGAAGCGCTCTACCAGGAACGAACAACAGCTCAGTGGCTTGTTCTATGGCGATTTACCACCCGGAAGCAGCCTCTTTTAGACCAGTGTGCTTTTCACAGAAGAAAACTTTCCTGAAGTATATCAGTCTGATCCTGCCAAGTAAGGTCAGTCCAGCCCCGAAATACCAGGCAATTCTCCTCTGAACAAGGAACATGACAACCCCAGACGATCGTTTCGGCCTCCTATGGGCCTCGTCAGTGAGGTGCAGCCACATTCCTCTAAGCACACTGGGCAAGGAGTCCACGTCTGGTTTCCCCCATCACCCATAGGGAGACTTCCCCAGGGTCATAATAATTTGCATACAAAGAGAGAAGCGCTCTACCAGGAACGAACAACAGCTCAGTGGCTTGTTCTATGGCGATTTACCACCCGGAAGCAGCCTCTTTTAGACCAGTGTGCTTTTCACGGAAGAAAACTTTCCTGAAGTATATCAGTCTGATCCTGCCAAGTAAGGTCAGTCCAGCCCCGAAATACCAGGCAATTCTCCTCTGAACAAGGAACATGACAACCCCAGACGATCGTTTCGGCCTCCTATGGGCCTCGTCAGTGAGGTGCAGCCACATTCCTCTAAGCACACTGGGCAAGGAGTCCACGTCTGGTTTCCCCCATCACCCATAGGGAAGTCTCCCTATGGGTGATGGGGGAAACCAGACGTGGACTCCTTGCCCAGGGTCTTAATAATTTGCATACAAAGAGAGAAGCGCTCTACCAGGAACGAACAACAGCTCAGTGGCTTGTTCTATGGCGATTTACCACCCGGAAGCAGCCTCTTTTAGACCAGTGTGCTTTTCACAGAAGAAAACTTTCCTGAAGTATATCAGTCTGATCCTGCCAAGTAAGGTCAGTCCAGCCCCGAAATACCTGGCAATTCTCCTCTGAACAAGGAACATGACAACCCCAGACGATCGTTTCGGCCTCCTATGGGCCTCGTCAGTGAGGTGCAGCCACATTCCTCTAAGCACACTGGGCAAGGAGTCCATGTCTGGTTTCCCCCATCACCCATAGGGAGACTTCCCCAGGGTCATAATAATTTGCATACAAAGAGAGAAGCGCTCTACCAGGAACGAACAACAGCTCAGTGGCTTGTTCTATGGCGATTTACCACCCGGAAGCAGCCTCTTTTAGACCAGTGTGCTTTTCACAGAAGAAAACTTTCCTGAAGTATATCAGTCTGATCCTGCCAAGTAAGGTCAGTCCAGCCCCGAAATACCAGGCAATTCTCCTCTGACTTTTTCTCCCTTTTACTTCTAACCAAGATGATCTATTTATATTCAAGTTTTTTCACACTGTGGGTGAAATAAAATTTCCTTTAGTTTTACCCCTCCTATACGAAAATCTACAATTATTTTTCATTATTTGTTGTAGTTTGTCATCAGCTGCTAGAATCGGTAAATGTTTTTTTTAAGATATCACATATCTTATTATATTGTTGTGAATATTGTGTCGTGAATATAATTTTGTCATCTTTTCTTGTTTTGTGTTTGTTCCTATTACAGATATTCTTATCTTTGATAAAATATTTCCTATCCATTGCCATAACTTTATATTTTGTATCTTTCACTAGATTCTTAGCAAAACCACTCTTTTTTAGGCTGTTTTCTATAACGTCCGCCTCACGTCTAAAGCAATCATCTCATGAACAGTTACTTTTTGTCCTAATGAACTGTCCTTTGGCTATAGCCTTAAAAAAGTTTGGGGGGTGATTGCTTTTTGCGTGAAGCAGAGCATTCCTTGCAATTGGCTTCCTGTAGATTTAAGTTTGAATAGAATTATTTTCATCCTCTACATATAGAGTGATATCTAGATAGATAATCTCCACTCTATTAGCCGCATAGGTGAATCTGAGATTCATATCATTATAATTCAAATACTTAATAAATCCACTCAGTGCTTCCAGAGGACTGAGAATAAAAGAAATATGCAAAACTGAAAATGATTCCCAGAGGACTGAGAATAAATAAATATCCAGCTTTTGAAACAGATGATGTTGCATTTAAAGCAGAGTGGAACTCTATACTGGACGAATGTTGAGTTAGACTTATGTTTATGATTTTAGCATATAAAGAGAAACAATTGTTAGAAATCAGACAACATATTATTAGCTTGCAACAACAACTGAAACAGCATAAATTTAAAGATGAGTATTGTTATTTTGATAAGCTCCTTCATGTAGCAAGTGAAAAATCTGTTAATACCATACTAGAGATTAAGCATGCTAAATATCTGAGAGACTGGTCTGACTATCAAGCAGGCACAGTCCATGTTTGGTTAAGAAAGGATAGAGTAGCAATCTATCATTTCAACAATAGGGGGCAACACAGGGCTAGAGGTAATAGGGCTAAGACTTATCAGAAGACTGTGACTTTCTCTGATACAGAAGCAAAGTCAGCAGAGGACACAGGAGAAGATCGGGATGAGACACAGAATGTACAAGTCCTACAAGAGACACCTAAATATATTGAACAACCAAAAACATATATTCATACAGGGGCTAGGAAAAAGACAAATGTGAATTCTAAATATATGTTACCTCAAGAAGCTGAACATAAAAACAATTTTGAAGCAAATAAAACAGATTAGACAAGGTTTTTTTACCCCCAGAATAAGAAATAGAAGCACCCCAAATAGGGAGAGGGAGAGAAGGGAGAGGTTATCAGAGAGGTTACCAGAGGTATGCTTACAACGACAGATATCAACTGAGGGCTACTTGAGGGAGAGAGAAATACACAATTCAATAGTGATTAACCTCTCCAGTCATAGTCTAACTACAGAAGAGGAACGTGTAATCAGCTATGGGCTTAATTTTGTACCTACTAAATCCTTTATTTTATTTGAGACATTGATTAGACTAATCCGTAGCATGACTCTAAAAAAAGCACTTTTTTGAACCACAAATGGAGGAATATACAACCCCTATTGACACAACATGTAGCTCTAATAGCTCTAATAGAGAAGAACAAATTATAAGAGATACACACTTAAATTTCACAGATTTGTGTGCGAGAGAGAATTTAATTGAATTAGAACATATACAACTTATAGATAAACCTGAACTAAATAAAAATAGTCATACAGTTTTTAGAAATAGATCTGAGTTTTATTCAATTCAAACCAAAGGGAACCAAAGGGAACATTTTTGGAAATATTCCAAAATAGAATAGAAACTGATTTAATCAAACTCTCAGAAGAGGTTAAGACTTCCACTCAAAGATCAAATTTGCCGAAAAAGGAATG
This sequence comes from Bombina bombina, assembly GCF_027579735.1. NCBI lineage: Eukaryota > Metazoa > Chordata > Amphibia > Anura > Bombinatoridae > Bombina > Bombina bombina. The sequence goes on from NC_069504.1 coordinate 730,060,279, forward strand.
GAAACATTAAATGATTTACAAAAGAGGGCTGATTTAACTATCACAAGATCAGATAAAGGGGGGAGTATAGTTGTGTGGGACACTATACCTTATGACGCTGAAATAATGAGACAACTAAGTGACACTCAACAGTATGAAATTCTAGATAGAAATCCTGTATGTAAATATAAATATGAACTTGTTCACATTTTGGATGAAGGTTTACATGAAGGCTTCATTGATACATCTACTAGTGAATTTTTATTTACTGATTATCCTCAAACACCAGTGTTCCACGCATTCGTACATAAAAGTTTAATCAATGTTACAGCACGCCCTATTATATCAGGTATAGGATCCCTACTTGAGCCACTCTCAGAGTGGATTGACTCTTTACTTCAACCAATAGTACTAGAATTATCAAGTTATCTAAGAGATACTAAACAACTTAGATAATTGAAGATAATTGAAAATGAGCAGTGGACTGATAATAATAGCTGGCTTACTGTAGACGTTGTTTCACTCTATGGCACGATCCCGCATAAGGAGGGATTAAAAGCAGTTGATTTTTTCTCAGAAAAAGACATAATTTCAACGAAGGCTTTCGCAATTATGTACTAATAATCATTGAGTACCTACTTACACACAATTATTTCAGCTATGGAGGGAAGTTTTATCTCCAGAGATGTTTGACAGCTATGGGGGCTAAATTACGCCAACCTATATATGGGTTGGTGGGATCTGGAGATATGAACCCATTTAAACAACATATATCTATCTATAAACGCTTTATAGATTATCTGATTTTTATATGGGAGGGAGATGATGAAGCACTGATTGGATTTATTAAGTATTTGAATACTAATGATATGAATCTCATATTCACCTGTGAGGCTAATAGAGTGGAGATTAACTATCTAGATATCACTCTATATGTAGAGGATGAAAATAATTATATTCTAACTAAAATCTACAGGAAGCCAATTGCAAGGAATGCTCTGCTTCACACAAAAAGCAATCACCCCCCAAAATTTTTTAAGGCTGTAGCCAAAGGACAGTTCATTAGGACAAAAAGGAACTGTTCACGAGATGATTGCTTTAGACGTGAGGCAGACGTTCTAGAAAACAGCCTAAAAAAGAGTGGTTTTGCCAAGAATCTAGTGAAAGATACCAAATATAAAGTTATGGCAATGGATAGGAAAGATTTGATCAAAGATAAGAATATCTGTAATAGGAACAAACACAAAACAAGAAAAGATGACAAAATTATATTCACTACACAATATTCACAACAATATAATAAGATATGTGATATCATCAAAAAACATTTACCGATTCTAGCAGCTGATGACAAACTACAACAAAAAACGAAAAATAATTGTAGATTTTCGTATAGGAGGGGTAAAACTATAGGAAATTTTATTTCACCCACAGTGTGAAAAAACTTGAATATAAATAGATCATCTTGGTTAGAAGTAAAAGGGACACATAAATGTGGATATAAACAATGCAAAGCATGTAAATATGTGGCCATAGGCGCAAACTTTAATTCCAGTGTAACAAAGGAAAGATTTGAGACTAAAAAATGTGTCAACTGTACAAGCACTAATGTAGTATATCTTATAACCTGTAAAGAGTGCCACCTTCAGTACATTGGCAAAACTAAACGTGAGGTCAGAGTTAGGATCAGAGAACATCTTAACAGTATTACATCACAATCAGATAATAAGAAATAGGAAGAAAAAATGATCCCAATAGCTAGGAATTTCATTGAAATACATGATAGAAGCCTAGACACATTCACTTGGAATATTATAGAAATAATAACCCCCAATGAAAGAGGAGGGAACATTGAACAACAACTTAATAAACAAGAAATTTATTGGATATTTAAAATGAACACAAGAATTCCTTAGGGCTTAAATTCCAGATTTGACTTAATCATTTACTGGAAATAACCAGAATATATGGATTTTTTCTATATTCAAGGTATTATAGATCCCCTTTATATATTGACATGTTTGCATTAAAGTTTAGATCTGAACAGATATCTTGAAAAATTTGGATAACAAGTTGAAAGAATTGCACTGCATTGATAGTGTGGTATTATATCCAAAACGGTAAATGCAACAAAAGGATGAAATATAAATCTAATGTATAAGAGGGCGAAACAGAAACATTATGAAAATGTAACCCACTAAATTAATGTATCTAATCATTAGCATAATATTTTTTGGAGATAAGATATAAATATATGTATATAACATTTGCTAATATTGAGTTGATTAGAGAATGTACTAACTTTAATCCCATTATCACTCAAACAGCAACTTCCGAAACCATAATAATTATATATATATATATATATATATATATATATATATATACATATGTATATATATACATATGTATTATGTTTAATAGCAATGGTGTACAATGATAAATGAGAAAAAAAGAAAGAGTGTGTAACTATTGGGTTAAAACACTGATCATGTTCAGGTGATTTTAATTGTTAACAGTATAAAGAACTGTTAAGTCTATGAGTAAGGCTGCAATAGCTGAAACGCGTAAGACGATGATGTCTGAACATGTTAGCTTGTTTTACTGAAGATTGCTGTTTTTAAGCTGTTTAAATAAAGAATTGAAGATTTTTACATAAGGTAATTTGAATTGCCTAGTGCACCAGCCATCCCATCCAGAAGGAAGCTAATAGATCCAGGCAACAGTAAAAAGACTTACCTTTGAGAGCCATAAGGCCAGTGGGGGATGGCGTTATGAAGGAGGGCCGAAGACTGGAAGCGGTGTCAGGAATAGCGACAAGAGAGCAGTGAGACGATACTAGGGATCAAGCCTCTCTGCAAAGGCAGAGTAGAAAGGTCGAGCTGCAAGGGTGAGTACATGCTGAGCAGTGTGAGTGTTAGCACACCTGTTGTGTCACTTGCCAGCAGGGCCGCCACTAGAAATTTTGGGGCCCCTGACTTAACCATTGATCAGGGCCCCCCACTTTGATATGTGCAATTTTTGACCAAGTGACTAAAAGGTATATGCACTTTATTTTTAAGTGTCTATTTAAACTTGGAAATGTTGTAAAGGTAGTAACATACAAACACACAGACACACTCATACACTGAAACACACACACACTCTCACACATAAGGATTCACATATAGACACTCTAGCAGAAACGCAAAGAAACACACTCAGAAGCAGACACCCAAAAAGACACTCAGCACTTGCCTACATTGACCTGACAAGTAATGAGGTAGACTACAGTTTTGTAAAAAAAGGAGATTTAGAAAACAAAATATGGAGTTCTGATTATCTTTTTGTAAAGGAAGATGCCAACTAAATGATGACAACAGCATGCAGTGGCTGAAAGGAAGGGCCCTGAACTGCCTAAACAATAATTTAAAGGTTAAATGATGGATTGGTGACTTCCGGAAGGGTCACATTAGTCTTAAAGTCTGTAGAAAGATGTGAATAATCAGTAGTAAGGTCAAAATGCCCTAAAAAGGAACAGAGAATGGACACACACACACACAAACTCAAACTTGCACATACACCCAAGGAAAAACCGACAGAGACAGCCTCAGAAAACACACAAAGACATACACACACACAGAGACACTCACAGAAAACACACAAAGACATACACAATATTAAGTCAGCTGTAGTGTAAACTGAACAGTTTTAAGTTAACCTGCCTTATTTCAAACACTGAGCAATCTTAGTCTGAGAGTATAATATGTTATGCAGATGTAAAAATCTTAGATAAAATGCCTCCTTGCATCTGGAAAGTCCATGCATAAAGGGGTAGTAAACTGGAATGTAACACACACATATATATATATATATATATATATATACTGTATATGTAGATTTATATATATCGTCAATCTCAGTCTCTGTTTTGTATGCTGGTAAGCACAGGGGTCAGAAGGCCACTGCAACTACTCTTTCCTTTTGGTTGCATAGCGTCATCCATATGGCATATGTGGAGGCAGGACAACAGCCTCCTGTGAGAATCATGGCTCACTCGACTCGGACAGTATCTTCCTCTTGGGCCTTTAAGAACAAGGCTTCTGTGGAATAGATCTTTAAGGCGGCCACTTGGTCTACTTTACATACTTTTTCAAAGTTTTACAGATTTGATGTTTTTGCCTCTGCGGAGGCTTCCTTTGGGATAAAGGTGCTGCAAGTGGTGGTGCCTTCAGTTTAGGTCTGCCTGCCTTGTTATGTCCCTCCCTAATCATTCTGTATCCTCTTCATCTTGGGTATTGGTTTGCCAGCAGCAATGAATAAATTTGAGGACTCTCACTGCCATTAGAAAGAAAACAAAATGTATGCTTACCTGATCAATTCTTTTCTTTCTTGGCGGGAGAGTCCACAAACCTGCCCTTTTATATTTTATTCCTGATGGCAGTTATTTCCTTTTCTTCCGGAACCTCTATACCGCTATAGTGTTTGTCATACTTTTTCTTTTCCTCAGTTTAATTAATGGGGAACCAGTTGAAGTGGGCTGGGGTGTCTTTGCCTCCTCCTGGTAGCCAGGTGTTATATTCCCAGCACTAATGAATGAATGAATTTGTGGACTCTGCCTGACAAGAAAGAAAATAATTTATCAGGTAAGCATACATTTTATTTATATGTCTATATGTGTATATACTTTATATTGGAGAAATGGCACCGATAGACTTACTCAAAACAGGGTTGGCACAAACCTTCAATTTCTATAAAGATCAATATCTGCAAAGTGCAATAAAGTAAAGGGCAATAAAGCAAGATATGCCTATATTTTTCTGCACCTCTGGGTCCTAGTGGTTGCAGCCTAAAGGATTTTTAAATATCAATCCACCTGATGCTGGGATAAAGAAGACTACTGGCCAGAATATTGGTTTGATAGAGGAATTCTGTTGAGACATAACACAGAACACATTTAAGAACATTTCAAAAGGTGAATTACATAATGTGAATTGTATAATTTTACACAAATTTTATAATCAATGCCAGACATAGTTAAAACAGTCAATAAAGCAAATGGTGATCATACTGAGAATTTTTGATTTGTAGTATGAACAAACATATTTTTTTTTCAGAAATGCTGAAATTAAAGCAGATTGTGGTGCCTGTCCGACTACTCATGAAAAAACACCCTCACTGTATCATCACTCGCTAAACTTGTTCCTCATAGGTGAACCTTCATATGTAGTACTGGTGTTAAAGCCAGGTGAATATGAGGGTATTCTAGGAATTCAAATCCAGCTTCAGCAATGGCAGACAAAGCAACAACTGACTTCTGCATGAGATCATAATCTTGGTGGTATAACACTTTCTGTTAAAGGAACAGTAAAGTCAAAATTAAACTTTCATGATTCAGATAGAGCATGCAATTTTAATCAACTATCCAATTTACTTCTATTATCTAATTTGCTTTGTTCTCTCTGTACCCTGTGTAGAAAAGCATACCAAGATAGGCTCAGGAAGAGCAACACACTACTGGGAACTAGCTGCTGATTGGTGTCTGCACATATATGCCTCTTCTCATTGGCTTACCCAATATGTTCAACTATCTCTTAAGTGCATTGATGTTCCTTCAACAAAAGATACTAAGAGAAGGAAGTAAATTGGAAAGTTATTAAATAATGGTATACTCTATCTGAATCATGAAAGAAAAATTTGGGTTTCATGTCCCTTTAAATTGCTTTGCACAATTTTCCAATCAAGTTAGCACAGTAGTTACTTGTTGTGGTCTCTCCATGCTGCATGAAGTCATTCATCAAAATTCTCCCTGCATCCCAATACACAGATGCCATAACCTTAGCAGCACTTGCTTGTGCACGAAATTTCTGAGAGGGAGAAGAATTATGGTTTGTCCATTACTCACTCATAGTTTCAAATCACCTATTGAAATCAGCAGGATTCCTTTAAATACTGAGTCTAATAGGTGTAAATGAAAGTGTTTTAATTATTCTTTTTTTTTTTTTTTTGGATCATCACTTTTTCATATGTAAGCTATAATGGGCGCGATTACATATGCATCGTCGCCTGCAAAAGCCAGCGACGCCGGTTTTTAGTCGGATATTGTTATCACATGTACGGCGCCACATATAAATGTGGCGCGTATATATCACCTGTCGCCCGCTAATTTTACTCAGTATCACATATTCAGCGCAAAGACTTTTTGGCTGATTTGCAGCCAATAGGATTTCAGTAGCTCTCATCCTATTGGCTGATTTGAAAATGTCAGCCAATAGGAATTCAAAGAAAAAAAAATTCCATCCGGCGTGGAGCGGCTCCATCTTCAAGACATCCGGCGCAGAGCATCCTCTTCTCTTGACGGCTAACGAAGAATGAAGGTTCCTTTAAGGGACGTCATCCAAGATGGCATCCCTTGAATTCCGATTGGCTGATAGAATTTTCCCTTTTTATTAGAGAAGTACAGAACCAAATCATTTTTTAATCTTTTCATACACAATTAACAGGGGGGAAAAAAAATAAAAAAATCCTAGTAAGATGGCTCGCCGTAATTAAAATTTACTCTCACCAAATTCAAAGACGTATATTAAACCCTTTTCTGAGCTCTAATAGCTTTGCAGAACTAGTGTTATTAGACGAATTTCCAGCATCATGGATCTCACTATAAAGAGAATTATATTAATAGTTATAAAACCTTCAATCTAACCCGTTAATTTACCGACTCTGAGTCGTGTTGCATGACTTGGGGTTCGGGTCCTGGGAGACAGGGGGGGGAATTAAACAATTTTTTATTTTTTATTTGCGTTTCCTTCCTGATATTTTTTGTTTTATTATTTTAGAAAATTGTCAATCCAAGTTATATTCACGAATAAGAAGGCAAAAATTGTTTTGATGAGCTGAACTTCTGATGGTAAAGATTTTCAGCTAAAAATTATTAATGTATGTTCATTTTCTTTTGTCTTGTATTGGAGATCGGATTGTAATCAATAAATATATATTTTAAAAAAAAAAGAATTCTATCAGCCAATAGAAATTAAAGGGTAAAAAATCCTACTGACTGATTGCATCAGCCAATAGGATTTTTTCACCTTTAATTCCGATTGGCTGATAGAATTCAGGTAAATTTTTCATTTTAACTGTAACTTAATATTTTTTTATTTTAGGTATGTGGGGTTAATTTAGGGGGTGTTAGGTTAGAGGCCTTAGTAATGAAATTAGTTATATGCATTGTGGGGGGTTGGCGGTTTAGGGCCTGTTAATAGTGTTGATAGGTAGTTTGAGTTGTGGGGGGTTGGCGGATTAGAAATTAATAGTGTTGATAGGTAGTTTTTGTTGTGGGGGGTTGGCGGATTAGGGGTTAATAGTTTTATTAGGTAGATTGCGATGTGGGTGAATGGCGGATTAGGGGTTAATAGTTTTATTAGGTAGTTTGCGATGTCGGGGTTGGCGGATTAGGGGTTAATAGTGTAATTAGGTAGTTGGCGTTGTCGGTGAATGGTGGATTAGGGGTTAATACATTTATTAGTTAGATTGTGATTTGGGGGATGGCAAATTAGGTGTTAATAGTTTAATTAGTTAGATTGCGATGTGGGGGGGTTGGCGAATTAGGACTTAATACATTTATTATTAGTTCCGCTACGAGGGTGATAACGTATATAGGGGTTTTACGTCCTGGGTTTATTTTTGGGAGGCGGAGTTAGACTTTTACAGGAGATTTTACGGTTTTTTTTATTTTCGTGCGGGGTTTATGTGAGTCCCCGAAATTATGGGCGACCCGGGTTTCAGCAGGTACGCTAAATCCTGCGTCGCATATGTAACCTCGCCTAATGTATTCCTTGAACAATAATGTGTATTGCATTGTTTTTTTATTATGGCTAATAAAAATTCATAAGGTTTAATGTCCTTTTAACAAATATTTAGAAGTAAGTATGAAGTTCTTTCTTTTAATAGAAAGTTATGGGACAGCTTATTAATCTGCTGACACGCTATCTTTAGTATGGCTTTGCATATCTTTGCAGAATTGTACTTCCTGTGGGCTTCAGCTGTACAAATAGCAGGCTTGCAGGGGAAGGAGAGTGATACCTCTATCTACATGAGAGCTGTACTGGGTGCATATCAGCACCATCCACACCTGGACATCACTTTCAGAATAAACCAATAGCACATCCCCTGACACAACTAACCTGAGACAGTGTACAAAATCTACAAAGGAATAACCACAAATATTAAACAAACACACATACTGAAAAGAAACCAGCCAGTG